>NC_142524.1:24663857-24681357 GCF_964205215.1 Stylophora pistillata
GCTACTGGATAGCGACCCGTTGACAGAGCATTTTTGTGTTCGGTTTTCCAAATATGACTGAAACCATCTGAAAGATTTTCCATGTATACCATAATAGTTTAGTTTCGATAGAAGGATCTGATGATCAACAGTGTCAAAAGCTTTTTTCAAATCTAGAAAAATGACTCCATTGATTTTCTCGTTATCAATATTATATGCCCAAGAATCTGTCGCTTCCAACAAAGCTGTTACAGTTGAATGATTAGCACGAAACCCTGATTGGTTTTGACATAAAATATCGTGCTCTTCCAAATAGGCATATAACTGTTCATAAACTATCCTTTCAAACACCTTCGCCATTATTGGAATCACCGATATTGGGCGGTAATTGTTAGCATCACCGCGGTCACCTTGTTTATAAAGAGGGGTAATCCTTGCATATTTCCAGTCGTCTGAGAACGTCCCTTGGCTAATAGATTGATTGAAAATATCACATATCGGCACACAAATGAGATCAGCACATTCCCTGTTAAGCCTAGCAGATATTTTGTCAAGGCCTGTTGCCTTTGACTTGTCTAGTTTATTTAAAAGTGAAAATACTTTAGTTGGATTGGTGGGTTGGAGCTTAAACCGTTTATGTGTTGCGGTAAGATATCTTTGATAGCTACCATTATCACAATTTATCTCACTGGCAAGTTTTGGACCAATATTAGCAAAGTGGTTATTGAATTCGTTTGATAGCTCCAACGGATTAGTTATCGTTAATCCGTTCACTTTTAGTGACGCCACTGGCGTTTTCCCAGATTTTCGAGAAGTTAGCTCGTTTATAGTCTGCCAGGTCTTTCGGGAGTCGCTGGTTTGCTTATTAAAACTATTTTGGTAAATAAGCTTGCTTAGCTGAGCGTATTTGTTTATTGACTATATTTCTTTGTTTCTTAAATAATGCCCAATCGTTAGGATCATTTGTCTTGCCAGCTTTGATTTTTAATGTCTCTATTATGCATAAGGTCTTTCAATTCAGAGGTAATCTACGGAGAACTCCGTGAACGAACGCGCATCGTTTTCAGTGGGGCATGTTTGTCAGCGATAGCCAGAAATGTACATTTCCATTGCTGCCACATCACGTTTGGGTTGGAAGACTCGTATACATTATCCCAGCATTAAGATAGAGTATCATAACGAAACTTTTGGCGATCGAAATTTCGGAAATTTCTGTATGTAATAGAATTATGTCCGTTAGACATCCCATTCAGGGCAAGTTTTCTATATACATACACCATGCTATGATCACTTATTCCGATATGACAAACTCCCGAACATGCAATCTTATCCGAGCAGTTGGTATAGATTAAATCAATTAGAGTTGATGAGGTGGGTGTTATCCTCGTCGGTTCAGAGATAAGCTGCTCGAGTCCGTAGACATCAGCAATACTCCTTAATTTGGATGTGTTATTGTCATATCGAGTCGTGATCATGTCACAGTTGATGTCTCCCAGTACAAAAAATTCTACATTTTCACTATCCAATCTCCCAATTAGGGATTCAAAAGGTGAGAAAATGCCAATAGGAGAGTCAGGTGGTCTGTACCAAGTAACAATCACAAAAGATTTTGAATTTGGCTTATGGATTTCCAAGCAAAGATTTTCTAGTGTATCCATGTGTAGGTCATTTCGTACTGTAAAGTTGATTGAAGTTTTTACATGGAAGCATACCCCTCCGCCGCATTTTGTTAGTCTATCGCGGCGAACTATTTCGTATCCCGGAATATGAACTTCTTGATCTCGAATACTCACATTCAGTTTCGTTTCATTTATGGAAACAATATCGATATCATTGTTTGCTAATATGATTCTTAATTCGTCTATATGAGTAATTAATTGATTAATATTGAGTGATGCCATTCTAAAACCGCGCAAAGGAGGCAATATTGAGACAGATTTTTCGGCCTTTTGGTTGTTTAATTGATCCCGCACGGCATTGACGGACAGCACATTATCTCATTCTAGGTGCGATTTAAAATTATTATAAAACTGCTCATTACCTTTAAAATTTGAGTGCAGTCCACCTTTGTTGAGTCCACTATGAGATATGTTCTCATGATGGATTAATTTCCATCCATTTTGATGGCAGAACTTCTTTAGATGCTTGTTGGTTGTTTTCACTGCCTGGTCCAGCTTATCTTTTCTGCATACAAGCTCCGACAGCGTAACTGTAGTATCGCAGGTGCCCTCGATCTGTCTCGCGAGATCCACAATCGATTCCGCAACAGCCTCTGGTTCCCTGGTTTTAAGATCATTAGTCCCAATGTGTAAAATCACTTCATTGGGCGAAGATTCCAGATTTGGCTTGAGATAGTGATTCATGGTCACTGTCGTAGCGCCCGAAAAAGGCTTGACTATAACCCTGTGGCCAACTGCTTTTCCCAGATCTTTTCCAGGTATTCTTGAGATCATCGAATCTCCTATGAGCAGGGTTGTGCGCTCTTTTGGTTGTTTTTCGGGTTCGTATTCTTTTCCTGTCAGGGTGTTATTAGGACCTCCTTTACCTTTCGATTTCTTTCTTTTGTTCTTTGATTTCACAATGAAACCTTGTTCTTTGTTGGCGCAAGGTGTTGACTCATACATATTTTGGACAATGGTATGTTCGTTAGAGGTGTTACTCATTGAACGGCATTGAGTAGCTGCTTCTCTGGATACGATTTGCAATGCAAAACTTAAAGAATCGCGTTCTTGGACTAACTTTTATTTTCTTCCTTCAAAGATAGAACTATCTCCCTAAGTCGAGAATTTTCGGATCTCAGGTCTTCCTCATTAGGTTTCTCTTTTATATGAGCCCATAAGTTCAGCACTTCAGATTTCAGACAGTCCAACTCCTCTTGTACTGATTTGGCATTCTTGTTAAACGCCGGAGTAGAAGCTTCTTCTTCATTCACGAGAATAACTGAGTCGTCATCAGCCGGTATCTGGAGTAGCTTCTTCAGTTTGGCTTTCATTGCTTTTGTATCCGGACCTTGGACTTGAAGGGTACCGGTACTGTTAAATAAAACCAACGTGATTGTCTTCGACTTCAAAGAACTTGACCTTTCAGAGGGACTCGCGGTTGCAGAAACTTCCAAATTTAGGACTTTCGAACAAAATTCCTGAAGTTGTGTTAGGCTCCCTTTCCACTTGAATAGACTTTGTTTGTCGTCCCAATGTAGATATTGGTTTAAGGGAGATGAAGAAGGTTCAGTGGCAACAAATTCGGCGGAATTCGTGGAGCCTTCAGATACACGTCCGCAAGCCATCATGCGAGTATCTTGGTCTGATGGAGTCGAAGAGGTGTGATTTTGAATATTTAATAAGTTCCCATGATTTACTGAATCATGCTTTCCCTTGGCCCTTGGATAGCTAATGTCGAACTGTTTTCGTCTTGAGATAACTGGAAGAATATGGTTAACTCTATGATCCGCCTGTAGTTTGCGTTGGATCCCGCCGCGTATTCCTCTGGTTGGTTTTAAGATTCCAGCAAATTTGCAAGCGGTCCATTCAGAACGCCGCAAAGGTTTGATAGTTTGTGTCGAAGTTCATATATTTTGAACTGCGGTATTAAATACGTATGATGCACGATCCTTCGCAGTAGATACCGCAGTTCAAAATATATGAACTTCATATATCCACTGTATCTGATTTATCATCACGGGTTTATTACGAATCAACTTAAACGGCCTGCTCCCAGTTGGCTTGTTAGCTCAATTGGTAGAGCGCTGCACTAGTATCGCAGAGGTCAGTGGTTCGAATCCCGTACAGGCCTGATTTTTTTCAGGTCTGATTTTCGCTATTGCATAAATTGCGCTAACTACTGCGAAGGATCGCGCATCATACATTTTACTTCTGTTGCAAGTTTTAAGTTTTAGCTTGTCAAACACTATACCAAAAGCCCATGGGTCGAGACATTGGCTGGCCTCTCTAATGTATTTGTATACAAAGTCTAAAAAGAAACACACATATTATTATCTCTTTGTCGGGCACTGAGGCACTGTTTGCGGGCCAAGATAAAATTTTAGCTGTTTAGCCCGCTCACACGCTCGCATTTTCAGACTCTTTAATTTTATCGTAATTTTTCTCAGTTTTTAATGTCTCCATGTACTTCAAAGTGAAAATAATAGTAATATAGTATATGCTATTGGTTATGAATAGGTTTCAGACCCCTCTCAGATAAAGTCATTTAATCCTCGCTTAGAGGCTCCGGCTAAAATGACTCTGAATCGGCCCGAAAACATAATTAGACCTTCTGTTAACGGCTTTTTTCCCTTTGATCTAAACACATTGACGCAATTAATCTCCAAGAATATCTCGTCTGGAGATTTGAACCTCCGTTAAAGTTAAAGATTTTTCAATGAGCGCCTGAAAAGTAGTAACAATATGGTTTCGGCACATATGGTATCGTGAATGATTCATTTCATTTCATTTTTACGCGTTTATGGAGGGAGGAGGGATCTGTAGAATAAGTATGCAGTTAAAAGGCGTCACTCGTCTTCAATGAATTCTTCCTGGTCTTTAATTGGTTGTTTAAGATGCTTTTGTAACGAAAATAAACTGCACTGCTCTTGACAGTGCTCATAAACAGAGTGAAAAAAGAGGGGGCTGAATTTTCACATGTACAGCCCCTCCCGCCAAATCCTGCTCCGAACCTTTTTAATTTCGACATGTGTATCGACGCTCAGCTTAATAAGGCGATAGAAAGTATAAGCCAGCCGTGTCGAATGTAGCCTGTAATTCAATACTGCAGAACATAAAAATCCATTAGTAACAGACTGCGCGCCGGAGAGTTCAATTAAATTTTATTTACCGTTTGACTTGTACTAAATTTAGAAGTCGATAATTGCCAAAACTAAGAAATATAAATAATTTACCATTTCAACTTTGTTGATATATCCAAATTATTAAGAAATATAAACCCCTCGTCAAAGCGATCGATCTAACAGTTACGTCGCTCTAGGGAAAGGTTACACATTGATTAGCATCCGCTGTTTTTCACCATGAATAAGCTGTCAAACTCCTTGGGTTTTCTGTGCCTCATGGCTACAGTTTTATTGCAGACCTTTTTTCAGGATAGTGAAGCTGTCATGCCTGTTGCAAAATGCCCAGAGAAATCGCTTTATTGTCCTGGACATAAGCGCTTTTCACTGAGCCGGGGAAAAGAAGGTAACTCAAGCATTAACATTCGTTTAAACACTTCAAATTGGCAAAGCGTAAGCTGAACATTTGTAATTTATCTACGACAAAAAAAAAAAATTTGGGCACATGTATTTGTGGTAACAGCCGGAGCTGAATAGAATTATAATCTTCAGTTAGGACAAAAGTAAAAGGACTAAATCATCTTGGGCCTGGTGATATACCTCAGTCAACTTTCTTTCCTATTTTTCGCCTTAAAGAATAATCCTAGTTCTCAAAACTCATTCAGAGTAGGGATTAAGGTTTGGATCTGTTTGGTTTAAAAACTAATTGCGATGTCCCTTAACCTGTTACCGCTCGAGGTGATCAATCGGAAATTAGGATTTTCTTGCAATTCTCCTAAACTCTTCAGTGAACAGGTGCTGAATAGAAAGAATCAAGAATATTATCCACTGTTTCTCTATCGGACATCACACCTCAATCTCAGTGATGGCTGACTGAGAAATGCTTGAATAATAGTTGTTTCTCAAGTTTTCCTTTAAAATTTTTGCGCGGGAAATCGGCGCAGTGGGCCAAAATTGATTCTTTAGCGCATGCTCGATGTTTTACCACTGTAGCTGTATTGTGGTCTCGTAAAAAAAAATTGCCCTCAGGGGCTATGAAAACGGGTGAAATGCATCAGTTAGGAGAAAAGGCTTTTCAAGTACAATATGGGCGCTAGCTGGCGTCGCGCGTCAAATTTGAATGTACAGAGACAAAAAGAAATGAAGTTTTTAATTTTTGATCGGTCACTTCTGTCATTTGAAATTGCACGTTTCATTTCAAATATTACTGTTTCAGGCAGTTGAACATCAAAGATGCATTTGTGAGGCCGCACATACTTTAAACTGCGAGAGTGAAGAACCTCAGTGAAAACAGCTGGAAGATGACGGACGCCATTAAGGAACACCTGTTTAGTTGGAAGTTTTGTTTAATTAAAAACCCTCTGTCGCTTAAAATAAAGTGAAACTCTTAGTTTAAACAGCTTGCCGTCTGAACTGTTTTTACAAAGTTTAGAAACCGCACAAGTTCCGAAAAATTCCTTCCATTTAGCTTCAGTAAAATACCTCCTTCGCCAGCGAAAAGATTTGAAAGTGATCCTAAATCGAGAGGGCAGAAAATGTTCTCTGTCCAAGTTAACAAAAGAAACTTACATTTTCTTTTCAACCCATTAAATTAAAGCTCGAGATCGTAAGACTGCGCTTAAAATTCGAGATTTCCAACTATTTACATTGTGTGTGCATCATTAACAGCACAATCCTAAAAATAATTAATTCAAGTAGTGGCAGTTTTAGACTCTGGGACCGAGCAGTTACTCAGGGATTTCCATTGTTCAACTCCTTCCGGTTCCACTGTACCCACCTGAAAATAAATGAACAGGTCCAATCAATCAATCAATCAATCAATCAATCAATTAGCGATAAAATAAATTAGAAAAAAAATGTTGCCTTATATCAATCAATATATAAATTAATTCCATGCGAATTAAACGAAATTAACAGCCCAATTTTATTTTGGGTAAACTGGGGTCCTTCTGCGCAAATGACGTGATTAATTCCCGATCCAAACTAAAAGCCTATATTTTGTCACAGATTATTTATATGGGCTCAAAACTATTTCGTACATCATTAGACCAAGTGAAAGAAAATGTTTGAGACAGTTAAAATGGGGAAACCAGTGAGTATTGAGGATTGAAATGGAAAGAAAGCCCAAGAGAACCTAAATATAGTAGGTTTTATTTGGGCCTCTTCAGAAGAGGATACCACGAATGAGGGCCGAGAAAACGCTTATGAATGAATCGCGAAATTTGCATTCTTTATGACTATGACGAAGTAAAGGACCATAAATATGCAAAAAAAAAAAGAACGAAGCTAATACCCAGCTATCTTCACCGAACAAGCCTGGTCAATAACGGATTTACTGTTTAAGAAAAGGATTTCACTTTATCAAGAATCAAGAATGACTTGTTTACTACGAGAGCCAGGAAAGAAAGCCAACTGTGTTTGTAGCAAAATAAAGCCACTAGAATCATCTATATTTTCTTTGTTTTGACTATCCTCTAGCTCTCTTTACTTCTCTATACAAGAATTGCAAAGTTAGTACTGACTCAATTTTTTTTCTTACCTGGGATCAAAGCGGGCAATCCTAAGCAGGCAAGATGGGCCCATCATGCCCGCTCGAGTGTCCAATCAGAACACAGGATTCGCTTTATATCGCCCGCGGGCGCTGCCAGCGATATACTAACAGAACTTATTATCCAACTACACTTCAGTGGTGTCTCGCGTGCAAGCGATGTAGCGCGTCCGGTTTAAACTGAAGGTATCTAAACCACTATATCAAATTAAAGCTTATATGACTGGCTATTAGACTATACCAAAAATTTTGAAAAAAAATTAAATGTCGAGTGTTTCACAACTTCTAAATGCGAGCGCCCGAATCACCCTTTAAGAACTACAAGTCAAAAGGAATTTGTTCGAATGCTCTCAAATTTTGACAGTAGCTAGTTAAAAAAAACGTGTCTCTGAATTTTTTATTTCTAAATACTTTTTTTATCAAGAGTGAATTTGTACGATCACTCCACATTTTTTTAATCCTATTTCAAAAATGTTCCATAACTTTTCACTGAAATTGAATATGGCAAATCACAGACACGTTATTTTAGCGCTTTGGCCCCGGAAACGGAGGAGCACATTAGACAAGCGCAAAACAAAATTCGCTTTAATATGTAACGTTCAAAAGGTGATTCGGACGCTCGCATTTAGAAGTCGAGAAAAATTCTACAATTAATTTTTTTTCAAAATTTTTGGTAGAGTCTGATAGCCAGTCCTATAAGCTTTAATTTGATATAGGGGTTTAGATATCTACAGTTTAAACCGGACGCGCTACATCGCTTGCACGCGAGACACCCCTGAAGGTGCACGGTAACCTTAAGTGTTAAAAGCAGAGCTACTTCTCAAATGAATGGCACACTGTGGTTACTGTAACATGTGATGCGGCGAGACCATTTAGTGGGGTGCAGCACTGTTTTTATTGGTAAAACTGCATAATCAAGATTAAATGCAGTTGTTTTCTGATTTCCTGTAATCTATGGTAAGATTTCTGCATGGCCCTGTACTTCCTTACTGCACCTGTCAATGGGTTGTTCCAGGGTAGAGGTGGGGGGGGGGGGGGTTGGTTTGCAGCCCCCCGCCTCTTGGTTAGGGATTTTGAAATTCATGCACTGCCTTACTGCCATCTCCCACTCCTAATCCTGGGAAAGCCATTAATGAGTACATATTTCCAACTTTAACAAGATGTAATTTTGTTCAGTCAATAATACTGTATTGTACATATAGCTACACGTGACATTAATAATTTTACCTTACCCTAGATCCACGATCTTTTAGCCACTGAAACTCGTCCTGGATTTCAAAACCGTGCACCTTCAGGTGGCTGGGACGTTTCTTTTTCTTGGGCTCGCTGAATGACCCTCCAAACAGCCTCGAGATAATACTAATTGAAGACAAACCTCGCAAGACCACGCTGGGGTATGGGCTGCACGCGGCAAACGTGACGCCCTTGGCCAAGCGACTCACTTATATACTTTGTTACTTAAGGGAAACAGAAGTAAGTAAAGCTTTATTCACACAGGGTAGCCCGTTCAGCTCTAAGGCTGGTATCCATAGGGTCCCTGTTTCTTAAGCGACTCACTTATATACTTTGTTACTTAAGGGAAACAGAAGTAAGTAAAGCTTTATTCACACAGGGTAGCCCGTTCAGCTCTAAGGCTGGTATCCATAGGGTCCCTGTTTCTTCACAAAGGTTGGGTCGTTTGGGGTGACCGTCTCGGTTCTCCCCCATCCTAGCATTAGCACTGCACTGATGAGGCCCAGAAGGCCGAAACAGTACTGTCTGCAGTTAGTTATATATATATGTATGTATATATATGACTAGAATTCTAAAACTACATTTACAGCCTAAGACTACAAAGCCAAAACACAATTAAGACCTAAAATAGTAGATAAAATATCAAAGCTAAGATGAAAAGAAGTGTCTTGCCCGGTGGCAGAACGTTTGAAAGTTTTCACTCTTCACAATCTTTAAAGGGAGTTTATTAAAAAATTCTGCGTAAGCAAAAAGAAACGAGTCATCCTCGGTGTAAAATCCTGACGAGGTTTTCTTTGTTTCATAAGGTATATTCTTGCTGTGCGCTATTCTTTTTCATGTTTTGTTGTCTTTGTTTTACGTCACTCGTGAGCTTCACAGGTTTTTACACCGAGGATGAACTAAAGAAAGGTCCTTTTCCTAACATTTTGTTTTACTTTTGGTAGGGATAACCTCATACTTTGCCTCGTGGAATAGTTGTGAATATTCGAAAATCTGGTAAAATATGATGAAAAGTAACTAGGAACTAATCAGAGAAGACAGAGAAAAGCAAGTTTAGCCCAGTGGTAATAGCGTCTACTGGAAAGGCAATATTGGTAGTACATGGCGGCGACAGGGCTGTTTGGTATCTCGGCAGCTGTCTACTTAACTTCTTTGCTTTATTATGCCAGTAAACCGGCATAAAATGTTTCGACATTGCAGTCTTGCTTGGTACAGAACCTTTGGAAGGATTAAACAAGTGCTGGAAAAGCGACTCCACGGGACAATTAGCTAAAACTGCGCTGAATGAGTTTGCAGCTCGAGCAGTCAACATGGCGGGCAACCATAAAGTCAAACTCTCAAAGCACACCACCTCTACTTTAGCCTATTACCTATGCTTATCGCTACTCTTGTCCAGTGCTAATGTTGAGCGAAACCCTGGTCCTGAATCAATTTCTCAAAATAGAAATTTCAAGTTGAGTACGGTCAAAGGACTAAGAATTTGTCATTTGAATGTGCGAAGTTTTGTCAACAAGATCGATGAGATGCGGATTTTTTGCGAGACCCACCCACCGCACGTTCTGTCCCTGGACGAAACTTGGCTAGATTCACCAATGAGTGACAGTGAAATTCAGCTTCCCGGCTACTCACTTGTACGAAGAAATAAAACCCGCCGAAATGGTTGTGTTCTCATCTACGTTTCCTCGAACCTTGATTACAAGGTTATTCAAGAATTTGAAAATGATCAACTGGATATTCAATGTCTTTGGATGGAAATAACACCTCCAAAATCTAAAGGCTTTATTTTCTGTTCCTGCTATCGCCCGCCGAATGTGGATGACGTATCGACTTACGTTGAGGGCTTAAGAAGCATGTTAACAGTAATGGCTGATCAGGAAAGGGAAATTGTCATTAACGGTGATCTGAATTTCGATCTGAAACAGTCGACCAAACCCGCATCTACAAAAAGCGCTTTATTAACATGACGAAAGAGTTTTCTCTGCGGCAGATTATTCACAATTTCCCTCGCATAACTGAAAATTCAAAGACTCTGATAGATTTATTTTTTACCAGTCGTCCGGATCTATATGTCTCGGGGGTAATACCAGTTGGCTTTAGTGATCACTCTGCGACATATGCCGTCCGTAAACTACATCGTTTAAAACCGCCTCCCCCGAGGATAATTGACACCCGGAGTTTCAAGCGTTTCAATCGTGATGCTTTCATTGAAGATCTAAATAAAGTTCCGTGGTCATTGATAAATTCCTTCGCAGACTCCCATGCCCCAAGAATCCGTGTGCGAGTCAGGGGACATAAGGTACCGTGGCTGACATGCGAGGTGAAACAACTAATGAATGAAAGAGATCACTTTCATAATCTGGCATTGAGGACAAACAATGACCTTCACTAGAGCTCTTACAAGCGCTTACGCAATGTTGTGACTTTGAAGCTCAGAAAAGAGAAACAAAGATATTATTATGAACAATTCCGGGAGACAAGAGGAGATTCCCGTGGGACCTGCAAAAAACCTAAAACAACTACTCGGAAGTGGCTCAAAGAGTAACAGCGCTGATGCTCGTACGGCAAATGAAGCAAATTAAAGACAAGTGTAACACTTTTAGTCGCTTCTTTGTCTCTTATGCCGAAGATTTAAGGTGGATCCACCGATCTAGCGCGCGATCTTTTTCCAAATGGCTGCCGCAAATTGATCGTCCAGAAAAATTTAATCTACGAAAGATCACTGTATCAGAGGTTAGTAAGGCTCTTAAAGATTTAAAATCGAAGAAAGCGACAGGTGTTGATGGTATTCCATCTCGTCTACTAAAGGACGGATCACACGCCCTGGCTTCTCCATTGTCGGTCATTTTCAATTTAACTATCCAACAAAACGTTATCCCTGCTGAATGGAAAGAAGCGAAGGTGACCCCTCTGCATAAATCAGGTTCAGAAGATGACCCTAAAAACTACCGCTCCATATCCGTATTACCAGTAGTAACTAAAGTCCTAGAACGTTTAATCCACAAGCAACTTGCAAGTTTTTTTGACGATCATAACTTGCTCTGTAAATAAAAATCGGTTTTAGAAGAATGCACTCAACTGAAACGGCTGTATCTTATTCCACCGACGAGATTCTCATGAATATGGATAAGGGCTTAGTTACTGGTTCTGTGTTTATTGACCTGGCAAAGGCTTTTGACACAGTTGACCATGACATTTTGCTTAGAAAATTAGACTATTATGGTATATGTAACGAAAGCCTTCGATGGTTTAAGAACTACTTCACGGCAAGAAAGCAGTTCGTGCACATTGATTCTCAATAATCTGAAGAGCTTGCCATAACTTCTGGAGTACCGCAAGGGTCCATCCTCGGACCTTGTTATTCATTGTCTACATTAATGATTTACCCCGTTGTGTCAAACACTGTTCTGTGAATATGTACGCTGACGACACAGTTTTATATCTTGCTGGCCAAACAGTAGACAATCTAACTTTTTACATTAACCAAAATCTTCATTAAAGGCTGATAGTTTCGAAAGAAACTGTTTGGGGCTGCGTCGGTGGGAGTAACGAAATAATTTGGATATATCAACAAAGTTGAAATGGTAAATTAGCCACCGTAATGATTACAAAAGCTGACGTTTCGAGCGTTAGCCCTTCGTCGGAGCAAATAACCAAATAATTTGGATATATCACTCCGACGAAGGGCTAACGCTCGAAACGTCAGCTTTTGTAATCATTACGGTGGCTAATTTACCATTTCAACTTTGTTGATATATCCAAGATCTTCAGTGTCTATCTGAATGGCTAGAAGACGTACAACAATCTTGTTCTCAATGTTTCAAAAACTGTGTAGTATTTACATCTAAAAGTGTGTAGTATTTACATCTCGAAGGCATAAAGAGCGCGATTGTATTTTAAATCTTAATCTTCTCGGAAATTCCATATCTTGCGAAACTACTTTTAAATACCTAGGCGTGGTGTTCGACAATTTTTGACTTGGAAGGCTCACGTGGACTATGAGTGTAAAAAGGTGGCGTCAACAGTTAGTCATTCTGGGCCGTATTAGAAGTTTCGTCACAAAAGAGGCAGCAACACTTGTTCATAATGCTTTAATTCTCCCCTTATTTGATTACTGTGACATTGCCTGGAGTAACCTTCTACCACAAGATATAGATCGACTACCGCGCTTACAAAAAGATAAGAAGTGTAACTTTGTGCTGTGCAATTCCATCTGCTTTGTTTTGCGATCGCAGTAGAGATATGCAAAGAAACGATCAATTCATCTGGACATTTGGATGCTTGTCCATCTTTAATCGGTGAGCGCGAACCTTAAACCTGTTCAGCAGTTATGGTCATTACGATGGTCGATAGTTACGCTGTGTGGTAGACCTGAAACTTCTCCAGCGGAAATAAGATGGTGACGGCGTAGAATTCGCCTCAGTTTTCTTTTAATAGATAAACAAGCTCATTTTATTTTTAAGAAATTTTTTCTTAATCCTCTGGCTGTAAGTTGGCGGCTACTCGCAACCTGCACTAAAGGTCCGGTCATTCTTTATATCCTGGACGGGGTAGGGGGATGGGATGGAATGGGAAGATTCTAGTTGTGTCAAAATAAAATATATCAAATCCCCCCCCCCCTTGTGTGTTTAGTATCATTATGACCCCCCTTCATTGGCAGTCAATTTGCTAAATATCCTCCGTCATACTCTGTTAGCGACGACTGATCGCCGTTCCGTTCCCCTTGAAAACCAACCGATCCTCCAGAATCCTCCAACTGCCCCCCCCATTCCACGACTCCGTCCCAGGCAACAAATAAGGACTGGTCCCCAATAACATAAAAAAGAATACAAGTATGGTAAACGTTTTATCGTTTCGTGCAAAAGAATTTTGAGCATACGGAGTTATTGCCTCTATTTCTAACATCTTGGGTCTCGAAGAGTTGACTAAGACTAACTGAAAATGGTAAATTTCAGTTCCGTGGCGAAGACTAGCTTGGCGCTTTAATTGAAGGTACATACCACTGATCACTATTACTTTATATACATGTTAACGTTAAGTTCTTATAGCTTTTTGAACCAAGTTCATGATAGATTGACAGAATCTATCAGAGAATTGTTTCTCCGTATTGAAAGGTTTTGCCAATAAAAGTCACCAGCTATCTGTTGATTTTCCTCAGTACCTTTTTAAATATTTATCATGAACTTCCCCCTATGATAGTGGGTATCTACTTAAAATAACATGCTAAACATTTTGTGGACACTTCTGGGATCTTTTCTTCGCAATTTATTTATGCAGATTAGGATCAGTATAGCAGGGCTTTGAATTCATTCAAATGTTATTCAACGATATAAAAAAAGAGAATATATTGAGAGGGAATCAGGGCGCGCGTAACTGGGATTTTTCAAAGGAAAGGAGGGTTATGACCTGCGGGCAGACCTATTGCATGACACACGAAGCCCTCTGCATCCTACCCCTTAAGGTCTGCACCCTTCCCCTTAAGGTGTTAAGTCCCACTTGATTATACTTATGTACGCAGGTGGGACAGTTAGATTAAGCTTTATTGTCAAATAACACATCACAGAGACCTGTTCGAGGATCCAACCCGTCGGTGCCTTTCGATGAGGCCATCACTGAGGGAGGCTGTCGTTTCACTCACTACCAGGATCATCAGAGGTGACCACATTCAAAGTTTCCTCACAGTTGAATAAATATTTTATAAATAGATTCCTTATTGCCGTGGGTCTATTCAGAGAAAGACTAATCACAAAGAAGTGGCACACCAGGAGCAGCCGAGTGTGTCAATAATGTTCTTACCACTATTTATTTCATGAAATAAAGAAGCAAAAAAGTTTTTGTCATCTATGCTTCTATCCTCCAAGACACTTCAAATAAGGACAGCCAGGCTGAGATTAGCCAAAATTTTAAGAACATAGTAAAAACATATCCAGGCCGAGAACTTCCTTTATTTTCCTCTTTTATTTTCTGAGAAGTATAATAAATATATCTCATTAGACGTTTTGTTGAGTAGTATCGCTGACTATTTTTACGAGTTGTGCCGTATTATGACGAGCCCGTAGGGCGAGTCAAAACACAAACAAAGAGTAAAAATACTCAGCGATACTACACAACCAAACGTCTAATAAGAGATTTATTATCCAGCACGCCAAATTGTTATTTCAGTGCGGGCGAATTTGGTGGATATTTCTGGAGTACAAATATCGCGTGATATTTGTACTCTACGAAGCACAATTGGATAATAAAAGGTAAAAGAAAAGTAACAGTATGATCTAACAGGACAACTGTTTGTTATATAATTCAAAATAACGGTATATACACATAATAAAGCCCACCAATCTATTTCATTTTAATAAGTCGCGCGCATGGGGATTAAAGCTGCACGGGAAATGTATTGGTGGGGATCGATGGAGCCATAGTAAAAACGAAAAAAGCCAGCAAGGCAGTTCCATTGTAAATAATTTCTGAATTTTGGATGGTTCGTTTAATTAACATAATCGGCTTAAATCCTCCGCCATTTCTGGGTGTTGCAACAGCAGATGGGTTTGAGCACTGTTCGGTTTCTTTTGATCTCTGTCTTCATATATTAGTCATTTCAAGATGAAACAACCTGCAACATATAAATTTTCTCGACGGCAAAAAGTCAACATATCGTAATAAATTAACGGTTACGTGTTTATTCTAAGGATGATGGAAGTTAAAGAATACAGAAGGACATTGACATATAGAACTATATATAATAATATATATTTTAGTATGTTTAAATGAGAATGGCACATATAAAGCAATTGTAGTTAAGCCACAAATTAAACTTTCAATTAAGGAAGTCTAACGACGCTATACGAAGAACACAGTATTTACCTAGAGTTGATTTTTTTAAGGTTCGTGTACTATTCATAGTTCCGATCTGTCAATCAGCAATGCGGAATCAACCAATCAGAAGGAAGCGTGCGGCATGCTGCCATCTTGTCCCACAACTTTTTTGAAAACATAGAGGCGCGAACGGCGGAGTGTCTAGCCCTTCAGACAATTTGGCGAAAATTCCAGACCAGATTTGAAATGAAATGAAATGAAATGAAATGAATTTGCATAATATGGCGGATGGACACGTTTTCCTAGCTCCGAAGGCTGATCGCTTTATCTCCAGGCCGCGGCTTGTTAGGACCAGTTCCTTGCCTGATTTGAGTAAAGTACATACTGACTCAACTCTGGTAGTCGCTGATCAGATTAATAACAAGAATATGTCTACTTCTGTACCCGAATACGGTTCGCTTTCCTCGTCCTTTGAAATGAGCGAAATGGCTGCTATCAAGAATGCATTAAATGGACGGTCCATCAACTCCCTGAAGGTGAAAGATCTAAGGGACGAACTTGAAAAAAGAAAGCTCTCTAAATCTGGCAGGAAAACTGAGCTGGTTAAAAGACTCAAGGAGTCGATTTTGTCAGGATCTGGTGAAATTCAAATTCCCCGCCACAATGTCAACCAACCGTCACCTCGGCCCTCGGCTGTTATAAACCTGGACGACACTAGCAGCAGCCCAGAACAACAGAGTCACACATGCAATAGCTACAAATCCCTTAAAGATCTATACGACCGCTTGGAAAATGAGGTAAACAAACTCAAAGACTCGTATAGATCTCGATTAACGGACAGTAGAGAAATACAGTCAACCTGTAAATCATGTCAAAATCAACAACGGATACAGGAAGAAAATCGCGCTCTGCGAGAGCAACTTCAGCTAATGAAGGGAAATCTAGATAAAACAAAAGAGGAGCGAGATTCCCTGCAGATGGTAGTATCATTGCTAAGCAAGGAGCTATATAACTTTCGCCTTGACAGCAAGGAAGCTTTTAATGAGTCGCCTTCGGTTGATCCTAAGGTGTCGGATACAAAATGGTCGGATACAAAGGCGGACACAAAGCAAAACAATGGATCATCTAAATCTCAATCTTCCAAAACAACGAAGAATCACCAAAGCAAATCGAGCAAGAAAAAGCCGCCAAACAAGAGTTCTCACAACAGCTCTAATACTCTTAACCACAACCAAGAAAGATCCTCGCCGACCACCGTCATTATTGGCGATTCAATTATCAGAAACATACAAGGGTGGCAATTAGGGAAAGAAGTCGGCCACCGGGTTGTTGTAAAGTCCTTCGCGGGAGCTACAACAAGTGATATGTCACATTATGTGAAACCAACACTGGACAAGAAGCCGGACCAGATCATTTTACATGCTGGTACTAACGACCTTGGAAAACTATCCCCAAGCGAAATCGCCGATAACATCGTTGACCTAGCGAGGGAAATTGAAAGCTCCACGGACGCACAAGTAATAATATCAGAGCTGGTCACAAGATCGGACCTCTCAGATAGCGGCGATGTTGATGCAGTCAACAAAAGGCTTCGAAAATTCTGCAATCAGCGACAGTGGCACTTCATACTCCACGATGACATTCACTCAACGGACTTAAATAGAGGAGGACTTCATCTTGGGGAGACAGGTATTGCCAAAATGTATAACAACTTCGCGAATAAATTACATGAATGTAGTTGACCTACTGGCCGTCTGTTCAATTCAGAGCGTAATCGCGACCTTGGAAATCCAATCGTTTCTCACCAATTTCTCCCGCCTAAACGAGGCTTTAAATTGGCCTCGCTAAATATCAATAGTCTTTCTGCACACATTGATGAACTAAGAATTTTGCTTTCCGACAGACCTATCGATATCTTAGCCATAAATGAAACTAAATTGGATGACACAATAGGCGATAATGAAATTCATATTTCTGGCTATGAATCTATTCGTAGAGATCGCTCTACTAACGGTAGGTCTGGAGGGGGTGTTTGTTTTTTTATTCGTTCCGAAATCAATTAGTCTGTTCGCTCTGATCTAATATGTGAACAAATAGAAAGTCTGACTGTCGAAATCAAGAAGCCCAGATCTAGGCCTTTTGCCGTTATGACC
>NC_142524.1:24686357-24728857 GCF_964205215.1 Stylophora pistillata
GTCTCTCCATCAGGCAGAAATTAGATTAATTACGTCAATAAAACTCCTCGGGAACCTCAGTTGTTCCGACGAAAGAATAATATTCTGAGAACAAGGCCAGATGAGCCAGCTATACGGGCTCAGAAGCTGCTGTATTAGTCTTCTGGGAGGTATTGATGAAGAATTCCTCCGATGTTGTCAGTGAACACGCCAAGAGTGGCTGTGAAAAGTCAGGAAACTATATTTTTAAATCCAACATGTTGCTTGTCTGTTCCGGCACATATGGTATCGTGAATCATTCATTTCATTTCATTTCATTTTTACGCGTTTATGGAGGAAGGAGGGATCTGTAGAATAAGTATACAGTTAAAAGGCGTCACTCGTCTTCAATGAATTCTTCCTGGTCTTTAATTGGTTGTTTAAGAGACTTTTATAACGAAAATAAACTGCACTGCTCTTGACAGTGCTCACAAACAGAGTGAAAAAAGAGGGGGCTGAATTTTCACATGTACAGCCCCTCCCGCCGAATCCTGCTACAAACCTTTCTAATTTCGACATGTGTATCGACGCTCAGCTTAATAAGGCGATAGAAAGTATAAGCCGGCCGGGTCGAATGTAGCCTGTAATTCAGTAATACAGAACATAAAAATCCATTAGTAACAGACCGCGCGCCGGAGAGTTCAATTAAATTTTATTTACCGTTTGACTTGTACTAAATTTAGAAGTCGATAATTGCCAAAACTAAGAAATATAAACCCCTCGTTAAAGCGATCGATCTAACAGTTACGTCGCTCTAGGCAAAGGTTACACATTGATTAGCATCCGCTGTTTTTCACCATGAATAAGCTGTCAAAATCTTTGGGTTTTCTGTGCCTCATGGCTACAGTTTTATTGCAGACATTTTTTCAGGATAGTGAAGCTGCCATACCTGTTCTACCATGCCAAGGGAGATCGCCTTATTGTCCTACACATAAGCCCTTTTCACTGAGCCGGGAAAAGAAGGTAACTCAAGCATTAACATTCGTTTAAGCACTTCAAATTGGCAAAGCGTGAGCTGAACATTTTTAATTTCTCTACGACAAAAAAAAAAATTTGAGCACATGTATTTCTGGTAACAGCCGGAGCTGAATAGAATTATAATCTTCAGTTAGGACAAAAGTAAAAGGACTAAATCATCTTGGTCCTGGTGATATACCTCAGTCAACTTTCTTTCTTATTTTCCGCCTTAAAGAATAATCCTAGTTCTCAAAACTCATTCAGAGTAGGGATTAAGGTTTGGATCTGTTTGGTTTAAAAACTGACTGCGATGTCCCTTAACCTGTTACCGCTCGAGGTGATCAATCGGAAATTAGGATTTTCTTGCAATTCTCCTAAACTCTTCAGTGAACAGGTAGTGAATAGAAAGAAACAAGAATATTATCCACTAAGTTTCTCTATAGGACATCATACCTCAATCTCCGTGATGGCTGACTGAGAAATGCTTGAATAATATCATTATCATTTAACATTTAATCACTTTCACCAGAGTGTGGTGAGGGTCGCACAACAGAGCGAGGCTCCAAATTAAGTGCGCCCTATATCCCACCCATCCCACCCCAGGGGAGGACATCCATCACACAGTAATCTCGTGTGTGGGAAATTAACGTCTCCTACCCCAACCCTGCAGGAGACGGGACCTCCATTTATTCGTCCCTATCCGAGAAGACTAGAATATCTAACCATTTCTTGATGTTATAGAAAGGTAGCAAATTCTTCTCAATTATTTTAAGACCCTGAGTGTTGGTCCTGAGTGTTGAGAGTTGTTTCTCAAGTTTTCCTTTAAAATTTTTGCGCGGGAAATCGGCGCAGTGGGCCAAAATTGATTCTTTAGCGCATGCTCGATGTTTTACCACTGTAGCTGTATTGTGGTCTCGTAAAAAAAGATTGCCCTCAGGGGCTATGAAAACGGGTGAAATGCATCAGTTAGGAGAAAAGGCTTTTCAAGTACAATCTGGGCGCTAGATGGCGTCGCGCGTCAAATTTGAACGTACAGAGACAAAAAGAAATGAAGTTTTTAATTTTTGATCGGTCACTTCTGTCATTTGAAATAGCACGTTTCATTTCAAATATTACTGTTTCAGGCAGTTGAACATCAAAGACGCATTTGTGAGGCCGCACGTACTTTAAACTGCGAGAGTGAAGAACCTCAGTGAAAACAGCAGGAAGATGACGGACGCCATTAAGGAACACCTGTTTAGTTGGAAGTTTTGTTTAATTATAAACCCTCTGTCGCTTAAAATAAAGTGAAAATCTTAGTTTAAAGAGCTTGCCGTCTGAACTGTTTTTTACAAATTTTAGAAACCGCACAAGTTCTGAAAATTTCATCCATTTAGCTTCAGTAAAATACCTCCTTCGCCAGCGAAAATATTTGAAAGTGATCCTAAATCTAGAGGACAGAAAATGTTCTCTGTCCAAGTTAACAAAAGAAACTTACATTTTCGTTTCAACCCATTAAATTAAAGCTCGAGATCGTAGGACTGCGCGTAAAATTCGAGATTTCCAACTATTTACAATGTGTGTGCATCATTAACAGCACAATCCTAACAATAATTAATTCAAGGAGTGGCAGTTTTAGAGTCTGGGACCGAGCAGTTACTCAGGGATCTTCATGGTTCGTCTCCTTCCAGTTCCACTGTACCCACCTGAAAATAAATGAACAAGTCCGATCAATCAATCAGTCAATCAATCAATTAGTAATAAAATAAATTAGAAAAAAATGCTGCCTTATATCAATCAATATATAAATTAATTCCATGCGAATGAAACGAAATTAACATATTTTATTTTGGGTAAACTGGGGTCCTTCTGCGCAAATGACGTGATTAATTCCCGATCCAAACTAAAAGCCTATATTTTGTCACAGATTATTTACATGGGCTCAAAACTGTTTCGTACATCATTAGACCAAGTGAAAGAAAATGTTTGAGACAAGTTAAAATGGGGAAACCAGTGAGTATTGAGGATTGAAATGGAAAGAAAGCCCAAGAGAACCTAAATATAGTAGGTTTTATTTGTAGAACCTCTTCAGAAGAGGATACCACGAATGAAGCCCGGGAAAACGCTCATGAATGAATCGGGAAATTTGCAGTTTTTATGTACCGAGACGAAGTGGAGGTCCATAAATATGCAAAGAACAAGAACGAAGCTAATACCCAGCTATCTTCAATGAACAAGCCTGGTCAATAACGGATTTACTGTTACAGAAACAAAATTCACTTTATCAAGAATCAAGAATGACTTGTTTACAACGAGAGCCAGGAAAGAAAGCCAACTGAGTTTGTAGCACAATAAAGCCACTAGAATCGTCTATAGTTTCTTTGTTTTGACTGTCCTCTAGCGATTTTTTTTTCTCCATACAAGAATTGCAAAGTTAGTACTGATTCAAGTTTGTTTTTGCCCGGGATCAAAGCGGGCAATCCCAAGGAGGCAAGATGGGCCCATCATGCCCGCTCGAGTGTCCAATCAGAACACAGGATTCGCTTCATATCGCCCGCGGGCGCTTCCAGCGATATACTAACAGAACTTACTATCCCACTACACCTAGACGAGTACAAATAAAGCCTTAGACGAGTACAAATATCACGCGGTATTTGTACTCGTCTATTGTAGTACCGGTTAAACAAGTTTTCTCGCATCGCGCAAGGGAAGAATTGGATTGTAGTTACGAAAAAAAAAAAAAAAAAAATGGCGGACAATTTGAATCATAGTTCCGACGACGGAGTCAGAGTTGCTGGTAAATATAGATCCAAGTTCATTAGATGAATCGAACGAAGAAAAACAGCTTGAAGGCCAGAAAATTTCTTCATTTAATGAAGAAAATAGAAACAGCAGCACAACAACGCGCCAATTCCGTTCCGCCTCGCATACTTCTGTCACGCACTCCCCGTAAATATACATCCGCGAAATTCGCCCTCACTGCAATAACAGTTTGGCGTGTTGGATAATAAATAACTTATTAGACGTTTTGTTGTGTAGCATCGCTGAGTATTTTTACTTGTTATTTGTATTTTGACTCGCCCTACAGGCTCGTCAAAATACGGCACAACTCGTAAAAATACTCAGTGATACTACACAACAAAACGTCTAATAAGATAATAATAATAATAATAATAATAATAATAATTGTATTTATATAGCGCTAAAATCCACTAATTGTCCAAAGCGCTGTATACCCACCCAACCCACCCCAGGGGAGGACATCCATCACACAGTAATCTCGTGCGTGGGAAATTAACGTCTCCTGCCCCTAACCCTGCAGGAGACGGGACCTCCATTTATTCGTCCCTATCCGAGAAGACTAGAATATCTAACCATTTCTTGATGTTAAAGAAAGGAAGCATATTCTTCTCAGTTAATTTTAAGACCCTGAGTGTTGGTCCGGCCGGTATTGAACTCTCGACCTCCCGCACAGCAGTCCGGCGCTCTCCCAATTGAGCTAACCAGGCGGCGGTCATTATTCAACTAACCAGGCGGTATATTCATTATTCAACTACACTCCGCTGAGTACAAATAACGCCCGAGATGAGTGCAAATATCACGCGGTATTTGTATCCAGAGAACGGGATAGACAGGTTTTCTCGCATCGCGCGAGCGACGAATTGGACTGAAGTTTCAAAACTAATGGCGGACAATTCAAATTAATTTCTTGACGACGAAGAGTCGGAATGGCTGGCGAATATTGATCTAAGTTTATTTAATAAAACAAACGAAGAAAATCAGTTAGACGACAATGAAATTTCGTCATTTATTGAAGAAAATAGTAAGAGGAACATAACGCGCCACTTCGTTCGCTTGGCATACTTCTGTCACGCACTCCCTATGTGGCGTGTTGGATAAAAAATACCTTATTTGACGTTTTGGTGGGTTGTATCGCTGAGTATTTTTCCTCGTTATTTGTATTTTGACTCGCCCTACGGCACAACTCTTAAAAATACTCAGCGATACTACACAACAAAACGTCTAATAAGATCTATGTACTGGAAGAGGCAAAACCGATGAATACAACTGCAATACATGAACTATCTTACCAGTCTCTGACAAGTGGCAGATATTGTGCCAGATATAGTTCTACCAGACGTGCTGGATCAGCGATCCACACTTCATTCAAACAGTTCACCATGGCAATAACAATAAGGTGAGCGCATCGTTCTGTTTTCATGGTCGTTGGAGGAAGTACTAGATCCCTATGAGTCTATTAAGTGGAGCAAAATTGAAATTTTAGCTTGCAACAGCGCGAGACAGACTTTCTTTAGAATAAAGAAAACAAGGAGGATTTTATGTCATTGCGCAAGGCTGTGCCCGAAGGAAATTTGAATGGAGCCCAATGCTCTGAAACTGTGAAATCCAGGGTGCCCGGCATATGCTTTGTGTGAAAAAAAGTAAAATTCATGAGTCGCCCAAGAGGAAAAGTAAAACGCCAGGGGCCACCGGGCGCTGCTAGACCACAGCCTTGTCGCGACTTCGTTTCCTAGAGCGTTTTTCGAATCAATGACGAAATACCAAAACCAAAGTAAACAAAACGGCCAATCAGAGGTGAACTATGAGAGTAGTTCCTTCTTTTCGCCAAAGCCCGTCGCGCATGAGAAAAAAATAGGCAGTTAAGGCTGCATATGGCTACTGCTGCCGCATCCCACATCTTTATGAGTCAGGATTGTTCCACAAAGGAAAGATGATTCAAGAATGTAGTGACTAATTGACACTTAAAAACCAATGGTAACAAATAATCATATTAATATGATACTAGTGACAGTAATAATAATAATAATAATAATAATAATAATAATAATAATAGTAATGATAATAATAATAATTAAAACAAGTTTAAAAAGTCTCTGGCTGAGAGAAAAGTCTTGAATCTCTTCGGTATTAACAACTGTTCTACAGAGTAGCAGAATTCATCTTATGTCTGCATTATTTTGCTTCAGCTTCATTCAGCAGAACAGCAAATAAATTGACGATACATGATCGACCTCCTTAATAATAAAAATAATAATAATAATGATAATTATAATAGTATTAAAAAATAATCATAACAATAGGTGAACAATAATGATCTCTTCTGGGGCTAGCTCAAGGACCTCTCCGTTCCTCTATCTATTATCTATTCTCTAGGCTCCAATAATGATTAAACTAGGCTTCTATTAATTTTAACTTTGATTTTGCTAGTTTATTATAAATCATTTTCTTATTTCATTGCAATTTCATTTTCTTGAGACTTGTTTCATACAACAAGGCACTCCACGTTGTGGATTATTCCACCATTCCACCGTTCCACCGTTGAATAGGGTCACTGTAAACTCAATGTGTCGTATTTCGGACCTTGCTCGCTTCACAAATTTTGCGGCTCTTTTGAGTATTTGTCGCTGATTGAAATGGTAAAGTGTTCCCTTTTCGAATAGGAAAATTTTCTTCAAATTTTCTACGATGTGCAGATCAAACCATTTAGATATTTCTGAGAGGAAAAGTCTTTTATTCAATTTCGTGCCGGAGACGCCACTGTGAAATTATTTTGAAATGATTATCATCTTCTGTGTTGTCAGAGCAGGAATTGAAAAAATTATACCTCCGGATTTACTGGGCATAATTCGCTGATCCGAACGTTTAAATAATCTCTTTTCCCTTTAAGTTCGCTCGATGCTCCGATCACACCTTTTCAGACATTTCTGCGAGGTAAAGCTTTGTTTTTTCAAGCGCCATCCTGAAATAATTGTGAGATGCTTATCTTTGTATAAAGTAGTCCGAAACAAAGAATACGTAGCATCAGGAAACTGTACGATAACATACTAATTCCGAGTAACATTCGAAGCGATCCGAAGAAATCGTCAGCAAGCGTTGAGCGACCGAAGATGTCCCGAAACAGACAAACCCAAGAGTGAGGAATATCGAGTAGAACTCGGCAGACTTCGCTTTAGGGCGAGGAGGTCGCTCGTATTCTATCGTTACACTAACTCAACAGGACAACGTTATGGTTTCACCTCGATAGGAGGCTGCAGCTATAAATATGAAGGCTAGCGAGCCTCATGATACTCTCAGAGGGAGGCGCACGAAAAGTGGGAGCCTCCCGCGACGCGCAAGCCATCGAAAAGGAGACCGGGACTGCTCTAATCTGAAGCAGAGCCGAGGAACAAAATTTAACACGTGCGCTCAAAATCTGCTTCATAACAACTCGCATATAGCTGGCAGTTTGCTTAAGTTTTGCTTTGAGTTCTCAGAATACCCGGTTACTCATTTACATGTCATTAAATAAGAATAACGTCTATTGTGTTATACCTTTTTCTTCAAAGCCTCCCGACATATGTAAATGTGTGCACGGGTATTCTGAAGTTGCTCCCTCAGTGGTTCTTATGGTCCCATTCCTCAGCTCTGCTTCAGACTTTTCCTTTTTCCTTCTTCGGTGGCTTGCACGTCGTGCGAGGCGCCCACTTTTCGTGCGCCTCCCTCCGAAAGCTCCATTAGGCGCGCTAGCCACGGCAAACTTACTCTTCCCTTGGTTTCGTTAGTGACATCTTCCTCGCGCAATACTTTATAACAAATAACCTCATCAAAGTTGGATTTCATCAACATACCTTCAGGTTCTCTCGATATGCATTTCGGAAGAGGTTTGTATACGTTACGCCAGGGCATACCATTGTAACACTGACATTCTTATCATAGACTTCCATACGTAAAGTGTTGAAATAACCCTGTGTAAATAATAAATTGTCTGTTTCCTATCTTATTTAAGAATTTTGGTTCTATTTGTGTGGGTTCTTGATTAAGCTTGTTCGATCAAGATGGCTGGATATTGGCCGAATGTTTTGCGTTTTTAGAGCAAGTCGAGGTCTATAGAAAAGCAGAAAAAGAACGATGCTAATATCCAGCCATCTTAACCGTACAAGCTTGGTCAATAAAGGATTTATTATGATGGAAAAAGATTTCGCTTTTAAAAGAATCAATTTGGAGAGCTGCGAAACATAGCCAACTGTGTGTGTGGCCCAATAAACCCACAAGGCTCGATTATGTTCCCTTTGTTTTGATTGTCTTCTGCCGCTTGCGACTTCATCACCTACATTACATACATACATACATACGTATGATGCACGATCCTCGCAGTAGATAGCGCTATTTAAGCAATAGCGAAATTCAGACCTGAAAAAAATCAGGCCTGTACGGGACTCGAACCACTGACCTCTGCGATACTAGTGCAGCGCTCTAACCAATTGAGCTAACAAGCCAACTGAGAGCAGGCCGTTAAGTTGATTCGTAATGAACCCGTGAAAGTGATAAATGAGATAGAATAAATATATGAAAATCATATATTTTGAACTGCGGTATTTGATACGTATGATACACGATCCTCGCAGTAGATAGCGCTATTTAAGCAATAGCGAAATTCAGACCTGAAAAAAATCAGGCCTGTACGGGACTCGAACCACTGACCTCTGCGATACTAGTGCAGCGCTCTAACCAATTGAGCTAACAAGCCAACTGAGAGCAGGCCGTTAAGTTGATTCGTAATGAACCCGTGAAAGTGATAAATGAGATAGAATAAATATATGAAAATCATATATTTTGAACTGCGGTATTTGATACGTATGATGCACGATCCTCGCAGTAGATAGCGCTATTTAAGCAATAAGCAATTTTCAGGTCTGAATTTCGCTATTGCTTAAATAGCGCTATCTACTGCGAGGATCGTGCATCATACGTATCAAATACCGCAGTTCAAAATATATGATTTTCATATATTTATTCTATCTCATACATACATACATACGTTAATTGACCACTCCCTCATAGGGCTTTTCAGGGCCATTCTTACAACACTGTAATCAAACTCCCCTTGTGCACTCATTTGATAACCCGATTTTGAAATCACGCTTATGATTTCCAGCCACTCAGTTCAGTTACCATCATAGCATCATCTATTACACAAAAAGTGCAATGTTATTTCAAGTCAATTACCTGAAGTGCATGTTTGGAAGCTGAATACGCAGCCACAAAAGGTGCTGGTGCTGCAGAATTAATCAATGAATTGACATTGTGTTTGGTGTAAATTGTTTTATCCAAATAGTAGAGGAAAAATATTTTATCACTGTGTGAATGCCTTATATTTTATAAAAGTCATGCAAAATATAAGGAAATTTCAAAATGTAAACACCTGTCCACATCCAACTGTACAAATTGGGAAGACAGTATTGGTAAAATATTTATGATATCTCTTCAGAATATCTGATGGGTTTTGGACACCATTTCTAATGCCCCAGAATGGCTTCAAAAGTCTGTCACACAAATCAAAAACAAACTGAGACAAAAATGGACCTAAAACTGTAAGTCAGAGCAATTTGCAAATTAATTTTAAGCTTCAACATCCCCCCCTGGGGCAGTTTGACACCAGAGGGGTGGGGAATTTGAAGTGTCAAGCCCATCCAGTGTTTTATCTTTTACTATGGAGGTGTTTGTTAAGGTTAAGAGTTCACGTTATTTTTTTGAAAAAAAAAAAAGGGTCTACAAGAAAGTCAGGGTCACTAATCTCGCCTTTTACAAAAATTGGCCATCAAATCTGGCACTTGTCAGGCATTTCATATAATTTTGGCTGGAGGGGGGGGGACCAGGGGATTTGAACATACCAGTTTTCTCAAGTTCCAAAACCCAGCTGAGGCTAGGGGATGAGGGATATTGCAAAGCCTTGAATTGATCACTGCTTAAGAGGTGACTATACAACCATGTGTCAGACAAACTTGCATGTGCAGTGCTCTTTGTTCTCTAGTAAATGATTACTTGAGATTACTCTGATGGGGGGAGGGGGGGGGTAGGTTGTCCATATAGTACCAAATGTTTGTTATTATTTCTGTAGGAGCACAAATCACACATTTCTATATCGCTCAAGTGAGTGATTCTTGAAAAAAATCCTTCAGCTGTCAAGTTGTCAGACAAGAAAGGGTAGATTGTTAAATGATGTCTTGTCATGTTTGAAAAAAGGATTTAAAGCCTTCAAGTTTTAAGTTCATGTTTTAATACTGAACTTTCAGTACTGTTTTTTTTTTCTAATTTTCCCTCCCCCCCTTCCATCCCCTCTTGAGTGAGATATCACTTAACTTACCACATTTCCCAGAGGCACTACTTATTACAACAATTTGACCATTCCTGTTTTGAACCATGTGAGGCAGAACAGCTTTGGTAAAAGAAATTGTCCCCAGTACATTTGTGTTCAGGACTGGAAAGACCACATCAAAATCACTATCCATTGATGAACCCATCTGTAAAACTCCTGCATTGTTCACCAGAAAATCAATCTGCAGTTTTAACAGAATGTAACAGAATGTATCTGAATGCCATACTGATTAGCCAAGTAACAAACATTATAACTCAATTACGGAATATAATGATGCATAATGCCAAAGAGCTATATAACTGGTGTATATAGCTGTTATAACTGTTGGTGCGAGTTCTTTGATAAAAAAAAAACTTGTATATATAATATTATCTTATTAACCAAGCCCGAGGGCTGTACTGAGAGAATATCGGCCCGAGGTCTTGACAGTATGGACCTCGCTGCGCTCGGTCCGTACAAAAAAGACTGAGGGCCGATATTCTTCCAGTACAGTCCCGAGCAAGCTTGGTTAATTAGAGATTTATTATACGACTGAAGTTCAAAGGGACACAAGTGTGGTATCATTCAGGACCATTCGGGACACTGCCCGGTCCAATACTGAGAGAATATTGACCGGCAATAGAGCATTTTGATTGGTTGATTTTAGTTATTGGCCCTCTGACTACCCGAGTCGTGTAATAAATATTATATATAATATATATTATTATATATACATGATTTTTTCATCAAAGAACTCACACCAACACAAAATGAACAATGCAATTCAATTCCTGCCAAATCATTAAATTTTGTTTAGAGTAGTTCTTGTTATCATTATTCCATTGTTTTGACTTCATAAATATTTTTAGCACATTCTTACATATTCAGTCATATTTTAGCATTTGCCACATTTTTAGCCATTTCAACTTTTACTACATATTTATGCTAATTTAGACAACTTTTACCCACTTGAAAAGGACCTCAAGGAAGTCAAAACGTCTTGCTTTTTTATTGCTAATTTTTAGCTTGAAATCGATCTCTAAGAAATTACTTATAAAATAGATAGTGATGAAATACCAGGATTTTTCCTTTTACTAAAAAAACATATCTTTATCATATGCAGTGAAGATACTATTTTTATTTATCAGGGGTGAGGATATTGATATTGGCCAATCATGGTTACTAACATGATTGGCCAATTACAAGAGAGCTTCCTGCTAATGCGAATGGTCAGTTCTTTTGAAATTTGACTTTTTGGAACAGAAAATATATGTATTATTGTCTATTTTTCTCCTTTTAACTTTAAATCCGAGTTTCATAACATTTTTGTGACAGACATTTTGTAATAGGTGACCACTTTAATTACACTACTTTGTTGTTTCAAAAATTGATAAAAAAAAGTTTGTTTTATGTGGAAATTTCATCAGTACCTATAAAATAAACAGAATATTTCATGGCCACTTGGGGATACAAATTTTATTTTCTTGTGTTCAAATTACAGCTCACGAGTGAACAAAGCAAACAAGTGAGAGATACTTACAGCACTCGAAGATTAAATTCATATCCCCACGCCGCCATGTAATATCATCTATTTAACACCCTAACATTAGTACGTATATTCTCCATATGGTTGTCTATATATTCCCTAAGGTGCTGATAAGGAGAATCTCTTACTCAATTAAAGGCTTCTTTAGTTAGTGATCAATTTATATATTCTCCTGACTTTAATGTATGATTCAGGGGGGAATATTGTAAGGAGAACTTAATCTTTAAGGGTCAAAGGGTCAACAAAGGGTGGGTAAACTGTGGTGAGCTAGCATCCCTTTGAGGAGAAGTGGCAATACAATGTGGACCCTTCAAGGCTCATAAGACTTATGAGAGGGACATAGGAGAAGCCATTTGGTTTGAGCTCATGATGTATGGATGGCAAGCCAAATATTTCCCATCTACCATACATGTATGACAACCACTTTCCTTTCCTTTTTCTGCCTTTCTTCTTTTAGCATCAATCTCCTCAGGTCACACAGCCTCTCCCAGCCCTAAACTTCTGTGATCAATTGATACCCTCATACAGGGATCGGTTTTCAAAATGTTTGTCTAGTGTGCAACTGAGATCATGGAGGTCCTACTATGATAGATATTTTTATCTTACATTAATGGCCATTTGGTTACCGTGTCTACACACCAATATAGTACCAGAAGCATTGATAATAGTACAAATGCCTTGATTATGAAGTACCTAAAAATTACCTTGCCAAACTTGTGAAGAGCTTTGGCGACGTAGTCTTCATGACAGGAAAAGTTTGTAATATCCAGTGGTAAGACAAGAAAATCGTCCTCAGATGTCGATGGAAAAATCTTTTTTGCCAAGCCTGTACAGCAAGAAAAAAAAGAGCTGTGTTAACGCATAAAATATGCAGTTTATCCCCGCATAATAGCACCATACTGAAGTGGCAACATCCCAATAATGATGGGACAGATTCCAATGTCCGTGTTCATAGATTACCTCTTGCAGTCTTCACAAAGGCTGCCCATTTCTATTTCAACACCTGCTTAGGTGCATCTGAACCCCAATTGCCAAAATAACGTCTTTGTATTGATCACTGTAACTTGCAAATAAAGATCGCTAAGTTTACCGAAAAAAAAAAAAAAACACCTAAATGTAACACTTACTCAGGCACTGATTTTTCACTCTGTCTAATTCGTCTTTTCTCCTCGCTGATAGCACCAGTTTAGAGCCCAATTCAGTTAGCTTGTAGGCTAAATGTTCACCTATTCCACTCGATGCACCAGTGATCCAAATCACTTTACCTCGCAATCTTTTATCCGGTGGTTTTGCAAATCTTTCGTAGAAATGCAGTATTGAATCACAATCAGCAAAGTAAATCCTCAAAGTATGCAAAACGACAAATAAAACGACACATATCTCAAAGAAACCCAGCACCTCCATCGAAGCAATAGGGAGTTTAAGCAAATCACACTATAATGGCTGGCGCTGCTACGGCTACCGGAAGTAAAATTGTCCAGAAACGAGTCATTACGCATGTCAGTGGTTCCCATCCAGCCGTAGCGGGAAATCCTTCTACGCGAGTGGGAAGGTTTCGGCGTAGTCTGTGGTACGTGAACTTATCTCGCTTCTTTCTTCGCTTTATACATTCTCCTGAGCAATTTTAACTATTGAAATACACTTAACATCTTTAAAAATAGCTTATCGTGAATATTTATCAAGCTTTCTGTCCCTTACCGAGTGAATCTGCCTTTATTTTTGCAGCCGGGTTTGTCGAAGGATCGAAGCAGTGTGCACATGGAGAACGCAGCGAACGCCAGGAGAAATGCGTAAGTAGAAAGTCTAACTTTTCCTTTTCAAACCTCAAAGAATACTTGAAATTCAAATAGCTGAAGCCGAGGAATGACGAGGGTTATGAAGGACCGTGTAGAAACTTTGCTTTGGTGTTTATAAGCTCAAAACTGGCAATTTACAACACGTAAGCTTAAATATTTTAATTCACTCCGGCATTCACTGTGCACAGGATCGCTTACAATTTTTTTTCCAAACGTTGGAATCCCTCGTCTCTTTGAACGAAGTAATTTTCAGTTTTTAGACGTGCAAAAACTACCGCGAAGACGCTTATTGGTTTTAAACTTCTCAGCCGTACTAGGTTTGTAGTTCGCGTTGCTTAAAGTTGAATTTTGGCGGGCTACGGCGACGTACTCTCCCCAAGCCTCGTCAACCACGATAGCCGTAGCAGCGCCAGCCGTAGTGATTTGCTTAAACTCCCTAATGATCAACGTTGAGCAGAGTGGGGTGTCTCGAAACTTCAGACCTCGAAACTTCAGACCTCGAAACTTCAGACCTCGAAACTTCAGACCTGACAGACCTCAGACCACAGGAAGCCCAGACAAGCGACGAGTCTGGTTGTTTATTCGAACACAGGTTTCTCAAGCTCTCTTTGAGAACCACACAGGGAACACAATTTGCATATTTATAAGGATTTGTATGGGATTTTCTATAGGATATCCACAGATATAGTTAAAAGTGAAAATATTAATTAAAATAGCTTACCTTGTTCCATACGTGTGTTGTTTGCTCCTGGTGTCGTTATTTTACCGATTTCACTTGATTTAAGCGGTTTTTTTTAATCCTGGTTTTCTACCACATAAAGAGAAGACAAGCCTTGTCTCTTAAAAAAAAAACAGTTAAATCAAGTGAAATCGGTAAAGTAACGACACCAGGAGCAAACAACACACGTATGGAACAAGGTAAGCAATTTTTATTTAATATTTTCACTTTTAACTAACTCTGTGGATATCTTGTAGAAAATCCCATACAAATCCTTATAAATATGGAAATTGTGTTCCTTGGTTGGTTCTCAAAGAGAGCTTGGGCCAGCTGTGGTCTTATTATCGTAAACTTGTATCATGAAATGTCTGAGTTAACGCTCAAAATAAATGTAAACCTACCTCACTTGCTGTGTATTGTCGTTTCTGTGGCTCTAAATGGCGAATTTGAGCGATTTGGTGGGTTTTGCGTCGACTTTTGAATAAACAAGACACATATGATGCACGATCCTCGCAGTACATAGCGCTATCTACTGCGAGAACGTAGATAAGACCACAGGTGGCCCAAGCTCTCTTTGAGAACCAACCAAGGAACACAATTTGTATATTTATAAGGATTTGTATGGGATTTTCTACAAGATATCGACAGAGTTAGTTAAAAGTGAAAATATTAAATAAAAATAGCTTACCTTGTTCCATACGTGTGTTGTTTGCTCCTGGTGTCGTTACTTTACCGATTTCACTTGATTTAACTGTTTGTTTTTTTTTAAGAGACAAGGCTTGTCTTCTCTTTATGTGGTAGAAAACCAGGATTAAAAAAAAAACCGCTTAAATCAAGTGAAATCGGAGTAGATAGCGCTATCTACTGCGAGGATCGTGCATTATATGTATCTAATACCGCAGTACAAAATATATGAACCTCATATATTTTCATTGTATCTCAATAAACAAGACGTTGATGCTTGCGCCATAGCTATTCGTGAAGTATTTACACAGGTGTCTAAAATACACCCCTTGTTCAAAAATGGACAAAACCTTAGACAGATAATGGTAGATTTTGATCCAGCGGAGTATAACGGCTTTAAAAGTGTTATAGGAGCGGCACTCTGCGAGAACATTTTGCGTGGATGTACTGTGCACTGGAAAAGGTCTGTCAATCGAGTAAGTGATATTGTCACGAAAAACAAAGAAGAACATAAGATTTTTCGCTACATTGGACATACCATACAGGAACTTACGAATCAAACTGTGGTCAAGTTGGCTTTCGACGTCCTTTGTGGTAAAAAGAATGTAGTAGAGGCGAAAGATCTGCTACCTTCAGATATAGCTGCAGCTTCTAATCAGCAAACCAATTTTCATTGGTCTCGGTCAGCGTACTGGGTGAGGTGGTGGTCAAGAGAAAGAATTTTAAAAGTGTTTTGTAAGGCCTACACTTTACGAGATAACGAAGAGTTGGACGCGACACCCAATACCAGCAATGCCGTGGAGTCGCTAAATCGTCAGTCAATTGGTGAAGGATGTAGCAATATTGCGGCGCTCATGAAGAATATTTACATGGAAGACAGGTGACATGCAGTCAAAATTGTTGCAAGTGAACAAAATAATAATATAAGTTATGAGAATAGCAGCCAAAACGAGAGAGGAAAAAAAGGCAAAAAGAGGAAGCGTTCTCGACTAAGTTTGAGACGAACAAACAGTTCGCTACATGAAAACGAAGCCCAAGTGGAACAAACTCCTCCCGATAAGCGAGCGAAATTAGACAAACGATCATCAAAACGGAAGTTACCTGTAGGAGAAAGGATGATTGGAACACGTGTGGAAGTAGAGTACGAAGAAAATGTTGAAGGAGTCGTTAAGTATCTTGGTTGGATAAAGGGAACAGTTATGGATTACGATAAAGTGAACGGGTATCTCGTTCAATTTCCGGATGATGTGGACTGGATAAAATCTCTAAACAGCAAAGACGTGAGGATAATCAAGTAGGCATTCGTGCAAAAGAACTGAAAATTGAATCAAATTAAGAAAAATCAATACAAGGATTCAGCTAACATTGTCGCCAACGTTAAAATACTAGAGGTAGAAAACTGAATTCACTTTGAAGGAAATAGTTTGGCTACAAGACGCTAAATTAATAATTCATTTCGGGGGTTACCATGCACTCTGCGGCATGAAACAGATTGCACAATCGTAACGTCACAAAGAAATCATCAAGTGACAAGAACTAGGTGGCAAGGTAGCCAAATCCGTCTATCACAGAATGTGATAAATGATATGTTAATTGTTCTAGTTGAGCTCAATATATTCAGACAAACCGTTCTGATGAACACTAACACAATGGACCTGAGATCGCAGGGTTTAAAAAACAACCAAGGACATTGATAAAATTAATTAACGTTCGATTTTGTAACATCTCAGAAAACTAGGAGTAAAGAACAAAGGATATACCTTGTAATGAAGTACCAGAAACGTATTTTACATTTTACTGTATTTCACTGTGGTGTTTTAACTCTACTGAAAGAATAGTTATGGTTCGGCATGCTTAATAAAGCTGTTAACGGCTGTTTTGTAGGTCTTTGTATTCGATTAGAATTAGAAGCATCAAGTTCAACATCTCCGTTTGAGTAAACACAGTAACCACGGGATTCACTTGATTTCTTTTCTTCAGGGATGTGCGGTGCTTCTTGGTCAGTGCGGGTTCGAGTCCTGGCCGGGAACATTGTGATGTGTTCTTGGGCAAGACACTACACTCTCACGGTGCCACTCGCCACCTGGGTCATAGTAACTACTAACTTTACCCAGGTGTATAAATGGGTACCGCGGATGCTGTGAGTGAGTACTTCGCCGTTAGTGAAATTTTATTAACTGCGAAATATTCCCTCTACACCATTATGCAGAGCAAGTACTTGGCAGTTGATGAAATTTTACTCCCTATTATTTCATAACTGCGATATAATCGCTTTAAATTATAATGCAAAAGGAGTACTTCGCAATTAATGAAATTTTATTAACTGTGAAATATTCCCTCTACACCATTATAGGGAGCAAGTACTTGGCAGATAATGAAATTTTATTCCCTTTTATTTAATAACTGCGATATATTCGCTTTAAATTCTAATGCAAAAGGATTACTTCGCAATTAACGAAATTTTATTAATACCGATTCATTAATGGTGGCTGAAATGTTTAACAACTACTTTTGCGAGGTGTCCAGGAGTGATGGTGACAGTAAGGAAATGGTTGAGTTTGTTGATCATCCTAGTGTTAAAGTCATTGCTAAGAAAACTTGTGATGATGTTTTTGACCTCGTCCCAGTTGATGTTGGCTACATAAGGAAAATTTTGGATACTCTTGCCCCTCGCAAGGCTGTTGGTTGCTAGTAAACTTTGGAATGCGCTACCCCCTAGACTCAGAGAATCTCAAGATATTGTTTCATTCAAGCGTTCTTAAAGCCCACATGGCTTAGTGGTAGTGATTGTAAATATCGTTATTGTTAATATTGTTAATATTGTAACTTTTAATTAATAGCTCTTGTCCATGATCTTCGATCCTGTTTTTAGTTATTTAATAGATCTACTTATTATTTGTATTCTTACAGAAATTATGTTTTATTTCTAATTGTACATACACGTACACGTTTTAACGAGAACTTCTGTACTCCTAGGTGTCACGTGTTTAAATAAAGGATTGATTGATTGATTGATTATTAACTGTGAAATATTCGCTTTAGACTATTGTGCAGAGCGAGCACTTCGCCGTTAGAGAATTTTTATTAACTGCGAAATATTCCCTCTACACTATTTTGCAGAACAAGTACTTCGCAGTTAATAAAATTTTATTAACTACGAAATTTGCCCTTCAAAATAATCAAGAGTGGGTACTTCGCGGTTAATAAAATGTTATTAACTGCGAAATATTATCTTCACTTCGCCATTTGTGGATTTTTATTAACTGCGAATTATTCCCCGTACACTATTATGCAGAACAAGTACTTCGCAGTTAATAAAATTTTATTAACTGCGAAATTCGCCCTTTAAAAGAATTAAGAGTGGGTACTTCGCAGTTAATGAAATGTTATTAACTGCGAAATACTATCTTCATATTATCTTCAAAATATTATCGAAATATTATCGAAATATTATCGAAATATTGTCGAAATATTATCTTCTTAGGTCTGAAGTTTCGAGGTCTGAAGTTTCGAGACACCCGGGCAGACTGAGACTTATGCTCTCTAGTTTAATGGGAGGCCTGGGATAATTTAACTACAGTAAAGATCACAGGCAGCTCAGAGTTGAAGGGGGCGCCTTCTCCTCTGACGAGCTCCTCTGAAGTCTACTTTGCATTTGAATTGTGTGAGAAAATGACTACCGTCATGGTCCAACATTATCGATATCGGTATTTAGAAAGAAGAGTATCCTTAGGTAGAATATCTAATATACAGCAATGTGAGTTCTGTTGGTTGTTACTTCTTTTTTTATTTGACGTTTATGCAGCTTAAACCATATTTATAATTTTTTCCCTTTTAGGTGGTCTGCCTTTGTATGGGCTCTATGACCCTTTTGTAGATTATCCTAATGATGATGTTTTTCATTGTCATTGAATTGTAAAAAATAAATGTTCTATTGTTTCCAAAACCACCATTTGGTCACCTCAGCAACATTTCATATCGAGCTATATAATATTTCCACCCGTATCACTAGGTTCTTCATAACCTTGAGGAAACGCTGTTATTTGCAAGGTTTAAAAGTTTCACGTCAGTTTCCAGTTTTTCCAAAGTACCCACCGGAATAAATAAATAGACAAATAAAACAATCATTTGATGAATACATTAGTGTCAAATGAATTAGGAGAAAAACAAAGCCACTCATCAACAATTACATCGCTTCATTCCATAAGAAAAAACAATTTACAATTCTAATTTTCATTTTGAGTAAACAGGGTTTCTACTGCGCTCATGACCAAGGGACCATTGTTGCACTGGTTCATAAGCTACCTTGGCAATAGGCTACAGCGAGTAGTAATTGATGGTAAAAGCTCAAATTGGTTACCTGTCACCTCAGGAGTCCCACAGGGTTCTCTACTTGGACCTGCTTTATTTGTGTTGTTTATTAATGATATGCCGAGTGCGTTATCTCACTCAAGCACATTGGCTCTGTTTGCTGATGACGCTAAGTGCTTCCGCACCATAAGATCTTATGCTGACTGTGCCTTGCTACAAGACGAAATTGACAAGCTGGTTGACTGGAGTAACAACTGGAAGCTGGCCTTCAATGTTGACAAATGCTCACTTTGCACAGTAACACGGAAACGCAGCCCCATAATTTGCAACTACAGAATGGGAGAGAAGGCTCTTAGCAGGGTGAGAGCCCAGCGCGATCTCGGGGTACTTATGTCAGATACAGCTAGCTTCAATGATCACATCCAAGCCCAGGTAAACAAGGCTAACAAAATGCTGGGTTTTATTCGTCGCACTATCAGCGGAAGCAAAATTTTATTACCAACTCTGAGATCCCTTTATGTGGCTCTCGTACGTTCTCACCTTGAGTACGCCTCTGAAATCTGGAGCCCAAAATCAATTACTATGATAAAAAGAATAGAAGGGGTGCAACGACGTGCGACTCGGCTTATGTTACCCGATTTTAGCTATAATGAACGCCTAAAACGTCTCAACCTGCTACCACTGGTTTACCGCAGAGAAGTCAAGGATCTTTCAACTTTTTATAAACTGAAGTGCGGGCATTTTAACTCTTCACTTAAGTCGTATTTTCAATTTTGTTCAGATGAGAGATTAAGATCGCATGCAAGTAATAAACTAAGAATTAATAGATTCAGGACGGAACTTTTTAAGGGAACATTTTTTAATAGGATTCCGTATCTATGGAACAATCTGCCTGATGCGTTGAGGACGGCTAGCTGTAGTGTTTCTTCTTTTAAGAGACTATGCACTAATTTTTATAACGATAGGGTTTTCGACCCTGAGCACCCATGTACCACCTGGGCTAAACCAGCACTTAGTTAGTAAGGTTGTTAGTTAGTAAGTTAGTTAGATTACTCAGTTAGGTAGTTAGCAGCTAGCCAGTTACATACCTTGATTAAGTTTTTTATATATCCGTATATTTTCTTCATAATGGGTTGACTAGCACGTATGGTTCGTCAGTTCCCTTCTAGTCTTCCCCACTGCCTTGTTATGTAACCCAATTTGTTATTATTGTGTGTTCTTTTGTTTTATTTTCCCATGTAATTGCAGTGAAATGGAATAAATAAATGAGGCGATTTATTTTCAAACCTTGCTTATTATGTAGCGAAGAAAAGTTCAACAAATTTTCATACAGCCTTGGACTAAAAAGGGAACGTACAACGCAAGCTAAAACAGGGGGGGGGGGGGGATGGGGGCAACACAAGGATTGTCGAGGACTGAAATACAAAGACAACCCAAAGGGCCCGTATGTTTAGGATTACATTATTTGTAGAGGAGGATGCCAAGAATAAAACGCGGGAAAACGCTGATGACGAAGTCGCGGCTGGTTCAAGTACTACACCTAATTGGTTAGAAGGATGATGTAACTGAGTTTTCCACCAATACCAGAGCGTACTGGGGGATGGGAGGGGCAACACATATGCAATACAACTGCCATAGCTGAGAGGTGTCCAACGGAAAAAAGAAAACTTTTGATGTCTTCGCTTGATTATCTTTCGCAGGATCGCTTTTCGATCGAGTGTCTCAAAACCAAAAGTATTCACAACTACCAATCAGTGTAAGGGTAACATCACCATTACCCAACGAGAACTCAAAGCTGAACCTTGCCTGTTCGTCGGTTTGTCCTTGTCTTTGACGTTTATTAGTAGCTGACGTAGGGTAGTGATTTGTGGATTTCGAAGAGTTGAAGGATGCGCCAAATGTTCTCAGACATGCCCTTTATGTATGCTCAGTTTATGTCAATACAATGAAATGCTTAGTTTAGACAGCCTGCCGTCTCAACTGTTTGCATCTAAAACCTAAGGCAATTTTTTGTCATAAACACTGAATAACAGAGGCATGTCACTTGGGTTCTACGCTTCTACCCATAATTAGAAACTTCAGATTTTAGAATCGGAACAGGTTCTGAATATTCCATCCGCAAGCTTTAATCTTTTTTTTTTCCATTGGCGTCCATACGTTTCCTTAAGCAGCTCAAATAATTGAAAGTGGTCCTGAGTTAGGAGGACAAAAAATGCTCACAGTCAAAGTTAGAAATCCAACTTTACTTTTAATCCCAACACAGTAAAGTTAAATTATCTTAATAATTTAACTTTTAATAAAAGCACAAATGGAACACAATTAATTGAGGTACACTATTTGAATTTCGAACCGAGTAGTTAATCAGGGATCTGCGGTCAAGTTTCACGGCGTTTCCGGTTTTTCCAATGCACCCACCTGAAGAAATAATTGGACAAATAAAACAATCAATCGATGAATAAATCAGTGATTACATAGATCAGAAGAAAAGGCCACTCATCAATGATTACATCGATTCATTCCATGCTAAAATACAACTTATGATTATACTTTTCATTCGGAGTGAACAGGGGTTCTTCTGCGCTCATGAAGTAATTAATTTTCAGGCCAGAGTTAGTGGAGGGGGACAGTCCCCCTCCATTAACTATGGCCAGGCTAAAGTAAGGGACGTACAAGGCAGGTTAATGCGGGGAACCTCTGAATTGTCGAGGACTGAAATACAAAGACAACCCGAAGTGCCCACTTATAAAAGTTTGATTTGTAGAAGTGGATGCTTCGAATAAAGCGCGGGAAAATGCTGGTGACTTAAGTCACGACTGGTTCAAGCATTGCACCTGATTGGTTAGGAGGATTTCGTAATTAAGTTTTCCACTAATACCAGAGCGTATTGGGAGATGGGAGAGGCAAAACAGATGCAATACAACTGCCGTAGCTAAACTACCTTACCAGTTTCCGACAAGTGGTAAATACTGTGCGAGATACAATTCTACCAGTCGTTTTGGAATAGCAATCCACACTTCATTCAAAAAGTTCGCCATGGTGATAATAATAAGATGCACGCATCGTTCCGTTTTGATGGTTGTCGCTGGAAAAACTTGATCCCTACGAGTCTGTAAAGTGAACAAAAAGTTTTTTTCTCTCTTGCAACGATGCGAGGTGTCTTCGGAATAGAGAAAACTTGTCTTCGCTGGATCACTTTTTGCTGGATCGTTTTTCGATTCAATGCGTGAAAACTAAAGTGATCAAAACTACTGATTAGAACGAAAGTTAACATCATCAGTACAAGGAGGTTGTGGTCCTCCAGGTAATAGTGCAACAACACTCATATTTTTAGGTAATAGGGCAACAACACTCATATTTTTAGGTAATAGGGCAACAACACTCATATTTTTGTATCACACCTGAAAGACAGTATTGCCTTTACGGCTCATATAATGATCGAAAGTGGTTATCCTAGAGCACTTGACCCAAACCTAAGGGAGAGAACGTGCCAGCTGTGAAGCAGACTTCGCCGATTACACTTCTTGAAACAAAGTCTGGACAAACTAAATTTTCCTTGATTTAGTTCAACAATGCTTTAATAATTGTACATCATAAATAATAGTATGAAATTTGGATTTTATCAAAATACCTCCAGGTTCTCTCGATACGCATTTCTTAAAATGTTTGAAAATACCAAGCCAGGGCATATCATTGTGACACCAACATTCTTTTCATGGACTTCCATACGCAAAGTATTGAAATAACCCTGAAAATGATAAAAGTAGATAAGTACTGGACAACAATTTTGTTTTGAATTTGTAAGTTTTGAAACAGTAAATAGAGAATTTGCCCAATTGGAAGTTAGTCCCCTTTCAACCTGTGGGAGTTTGTCACTTGAAGTAGAACTAGTTTTCCCTCAAATCACCAATTCACCAAAAATTGGAAGGGGGTAAACTAGCAGTAGGGCAAACCATTAGGGGAAGTACTTTGGACTTCAAGAGATGGGTGATGGTAGGATTTTTCTGAGTTGAAATATTTGGATTTCTAGATCATTTTGAGTTGGAAAATTTTGGCAAGTTTTTTTTTGGGGGGGTAGCTTGATCTAAGTAGGGAATTTTCTTTGGGTATTCAAAACAATCTGAAGATTGGACGTAGTTCCTGTGTATCCTAGCTGTGAAGTTCAAAGAATACAGAAAAAACCAAACTTGTTTTGTCACTGTTTTATTACGTAATGCATGACATTATTAATTTGGCATGGTATTTTTTTGAGGGTTACATTTTGGTCCAGGGACGTTTTGGGGTTTTTTGAAGCCCTAAGGGGTTTTGGGGGGGTTTGGAATTTTTTCCACATTTGATCATCCCTATCAATTGAAATCTGGGGTACCCCCTTTCAGAGCAAACCTCCATAAACTGGGCTCACACTTACAACACTCTGAGTTTTTCAGAGCAATTTTCATACAGTTGGCTCCATGGGAATGATTGTACCTTATGGATCATAATTATTAAAATCCCTGTTTGTTAAGTTTAGACCAATATTTACCTTTACCTTATTTACTTTCCACAATTCCTAGAGAAACTCACTGTCTATTCCAAGTGTGATTAATACTATAGCGGGACCTGCCAACCATTTGTTCTTATTGAGGTCAGAATATACCAGAGAAATATTTTTGAAGTAGTCATGAAGAGTTGACTCAAGACCTGTCTTTAGTGCTTTAATGTCTTTAGTAATATACATCACAAAATCAGTAACAGAAAAATGCAATCATGTACCATTTTAAGTCAATCACCTGAAGAGCATGTTTAGAAGCTGAATATGCAGCCATATTAGGACCTGGTGCTGCAAAATAAACATCAACTAATTAATGCTGTGTTCATCTTGAGGTGTTCATCATATACAAGAACAAAAATGTGTTACCACGATAATGCCTCATGTGAATGATATGACATACCAGAAATGACATATATCTTATATTTCAAAGGGTAAAACACTTCATCTGCTTCTTAATATAAAGAACAAACTGGAACAGTGAGGTTTTAACCACATGTTTCAGACAAAATTGCATTTGCAGCATGCTCTGTTCTTCAGTAAAAAAAATGTTGCTTGCAGAGGTATCCTCAAAGGATTGCAATATTTCTGTTTCCCTTGGGAGTGCAAATCCTGTTTTTTGTTTTGCTTGCTCATCAGGTTCACTTTCCTGGATACAACACATGCAATCTTTCTGCTGTAACATTAAACTTGAACACCCTTATAGGTGATCCAGGTAGATAAGAAAGGGTATTTATCAGTTTCCATGAACTTTACACATGGTAGACTCAAAATGTGTATTTGTGAAGTGGCATCTTATAAGGGCAGAGGAAAGGTAAAGTTTATTACAGAATTTTCAGTATGGCTCCTTTCTCATCATCAGAAACCCCCTCCCTCAAATGATATATCAAACTTACCACATTTCCCAGAGGCACTACTTATAACAACAATTTGACCATTCCTATTTTGAACCATGTGGGGCAGAACAGCTTTGGTAAAAGAAATTGTCCCCAGCACATTTGTGTTCAGGACTGAAATATCCACGTCATGATCACTATCCACTGAAGAACCCATCTGTAAAATTCCCGCATTGTTTACTAGAAAATCAATCTGTGATTTAAAACAAAAAGTACACGTATGCCTTATGTGAAATAAAATTGAAAATAAGAACTTATCACATTAAAGCAAAGACCAGACCTTGCCAAACTGTTGAAGAGCTTTAGCTATGCAGTCTTCATGAGAGGAGAAATTTGTAATATCCAATGGCACAACAAGAAAGTCTTCCTCAAAGCTCAATGGGAAAATCCTTTTTGCCAAGCCTGTGTAGCAAGAAAAGAAATTCTCATATTCACACAAATTTAAATGTTAGAATTTGCTACCCCTCTATAACATCAAGAAATCTGGTTAGATATTCTAGTCTTCTAGGATAGGGACGAATAAATGGAGGTCCTGTCTCCTGCAGGGTTGGGGTAGGAGATGTTAACTTCCCACTCACGAGATTACTGTGTGATGGATGCCCTCTCCTGGGGTGGGGTGGATGGGTGTTTTAGAGGGCCACTAGGGAGAATACTTTCAAAGTAATTGGTGTCACCCTCTTAAAATAAAGGTTATTATTATTATTATTATTATTATTATTATTATTATTATTATTATTATTATTATTATATATAGTCGAGCAACTCCAAAATATTGGCATTGAGTCAAAATCTCTTCATTGATATTTTTTTTCCTTCTTACTGCATTCTTGTTTGGAAATGTATTTGGCACTGAATGGAGAAATTCATTGTTGGTCACTTCTCAGAGTAAAAGATTCTACAACCCCCCTCACCCATTTCTCTTAGGCCCTGTTTGCACCACACCGAAAAATTTGGAGAGAGTCATTCGACAACTTACCATCGCTCGTAAGAGGCTACGTTCAATTACGAAATATGATGACCAGTTGAATTGTATCTGTCAAGGAACAACAGATTTTCGCGCCCGACAAAAGATTGTAGGCCTCCGAAGCCAGTGAAAATTTTGGTGGGTCAAAAAAATTGTTCGCAAACAAAGTTTCGCGTATTGTGAACAAGCCCTTAGCAACAAATTTCACTTCTCTATGTAGAATGAAGATGAACCAATTAAAAAACCTTAGAGTAACACTTACTCAGGCACTGATTTTTCACTCTGTCTAATTCGTCTTTTCTCCTCGCCGACAGCACCAGTTTACAGCCCAATTCAGTTAGCTTGTAGGCTAAATGTTCGCCAATTCCACTCGATGCACCAGTGATCCAAATCACTTTACCTCGCAATCTTTTATCCGGTGGTTTTGCAAATCTTTCGTAGAAATGCAGTATTGCATCACAATCAGCAAAGTAAATTCTCAAGATGTGCAAGACGACAAACAGAAAAACACATATCTCGAGGAAACCTGTCATTTTCTTTGAAATATTGATTAATAAAAGCGAAAAGAGAGTCAGGTTACGTGGACACTAATGGCGGACGAGTAAGAGGCCTGAGTCTAAGAGACTAAAAGACCACAGGCAGCCCAGGTGTTGACTTTCCAGAGGCGCGAACTAATAACAAGCGAATAACCTAACCAAGATATGTTCCTCAACGGCATAGCTTGTATTTTTAAAACTTATTGAGATGTCCGTTCACTTCTCCTGATTTCTACGAAATTTTTAATTGTTTTCTTATACTTTTGTGTGACAGCTGTTTACCTTTGAAATATTGCACGGGAAATTCGCGTTGTCGGCAAAATTGCTCCATCAGTGCATGCTCGACATTTAACCGTTGTGCTGTTGTGTTGTGTTCTCGCAAAAAGTTTGCTCTGAGGAGCTATGAAAAAGGGTAAGTAACTCATCGAAAACTTCATTTTTCATTGATTCAGAGAATTGCAGAGTTCGCATTCGGCTCGGACTTGTTTTGCAACAACAAAACACACAACAAAGTGTAAAGAAACGGCTAAAAGTCTGGAAAAACGGCTATGACGAAGTATGACAAGTACGAACTGGACATCCTGAAAAAATTTCCGGGGAGTTTTAAGCAAAATTTTTTTAGATAGACGGGGAAGATTACTAGCCTAATAGTCTTCGTGAAATGCTTACTGTTATTACTAACCAATACTTAACAGAGAAAGAGTACAAAGGCTCTAATTATGTTGGTGATGGAGAGTTTAAAAGCTCGAAGCAAGTTCTTGAAAGGAAAGCTGGACTGCTTCGGCAACAGGGCAAAGGCAAGCAGCCGAACCAGAGCCTTAAGAAGAAAGAAGTACAACTAAAGTGGAACACAGAGTAATTTTTTTGCATGTATATCTTTAAAAATTAATCCCATTAGCTATCTCTCGCAATTTGCTACACATAATTTGGTAACTTTTCAAAGACTACAAATTGGATTAGCTCCACGTTGCGGGTAATTTGGTTAGGCTTTGAAATAATTACTTATTCTGTTTTACCCCAAATTGCAGTCGGAATTATGTGATTTCCAATACAAATGACAAGCACTTAATATCAACGTTTCAGTGAACGCAATTAGTCACCACATGACGCATTTAATGTTTAGACAATGTTTCTTTGATGTTATTAATTAACAACTTAAAGATACTGCGAAATCATGTTATTCAGGGTTGAATTAGGGCTTTCCAAGTTGAGTAGTGAGTTTCCATTGGAGTTTGTCTTAAAAACAGGTGGTGAGTATTGGTCACAACATGATTCATAAAACAAACCCTAACGGTTTTAATGATACAGTACGGCCAAACTTCGAAAAATGTGGTTGAAACTTAACCTAAATTTAGTAGTTTCAAAACTACGATACTTAGCCGTTACAAATGAGAAACCCTACTTGAAGGTCTATTTTGAAAGAATGACGCCAAAGGCTGCAAATAATTAAAATCAGAAGTTCAGGTTTTTATCTCCCAGAGTTAGGTTTCACATTTCAAACGCAATAGCAAAACTTGAGATTTAAAAAATCGAGACAATCTGAAAGTTAATTTGATTTTTAAATCTAACTCGAGATTTTTGAAATACAAACTGCTGAAGAAAGTCGTGTTACGATGACCCATTAAGCGGTTTAGTTGCCATGGTTATCATCTTATGCTTTTTTAAGATTTACTTGTGGTTTGAATTATTTCCATTGTTGACGCAAGGATACTAGTGGAGATACTCTTGAGATTTAAACGTTAAAAAAAAAAAAAAAAAACGGTAGGATGTTTCGTTTAAAAAAAAAACACGAGGCAACAATAATTTCAAAATTTGCTCTCAGGTCAAGTAGCTGATAATGTCATTTTTCGTAGATACAAACTGACTCTGTTATGATTTGATGAACAGGTTCTTGTCGTCTGTCAAATGGTTCCTGTAGTTGATTGCTTGCTGTGCAATCAGATAATTGCTTAATTTCTCTGCATCCTTGTTGAAAATGAAGTACTATCTTGAGTTAGCTCTCACTATATCTTTTATCTTTTGGAGAAGTTATCTCTTCAGTCTACTTTATTATTGCTTCACAAGGTAAGTAACATAGCCTAACTTCTGCAAAGTTTACCAGCTTCCTTTTCAATATCAATCCTGGTCATTTCATTTACTCTCGACTGAGCTTCTGAGAGATTATTTATAGAGAATCTTACCCTCGAAGACTTCAAGTAAATTCAAACGAAGATGTTAATTAATTAACCCTGTCCTTCTCATTGCCAGTTTTTCTAAACCTTAAATATCTATTGGTAAAGATATGGAGAAACCAGGTGGCGAAGTATAACCAAGCACATCAAGTTTGAACCCACCTATCAAAACACTTTTACATCCGTTTCCGTTCAGTTTAAGGGAATGATCATGAGAGTGAATAGCGTAGAATTATTTGAAGATAGGTCGTATTTTTTTCTTGGTCACGTTGGAATGCTCACCCGTGAGGTTGGTTACTGGCTATTAGTTTTGAAAATTTTGATGATAGTAAATTCATATTGGGACACACAATAAAACCAAAGGCTGTAAAATTTTGATTGTTTTAGTTAAAAAAGAAAAAAACATGGTGAATGTATGAGACTGCTAGTGTCAATTATCTTGGAGTCTTTTCGATGTTTTCAATGCTTTATGGAAAATCTCTAGCCATGTATTATTAATTTTAGTATTGTAAGATCACCGCATATTTTGATGGAGACCACAATTTTATCCCTGTGTTGTTGCTGTCACGTGTCACCCGTAATTATGTTGATTTATACCCGGTTGTCGTGAGATCCTGAAAATGGGTTTGTTGAGTACTGTAGGTGCCCGCGCAAACCAAGACCATAAAATAAAACATGTCGTGTTAAACTTCTATGTCCCGGACAACGTTACACCGCATTCTTGAAGAAAGTGGGTGACTGAAAACTGTAAAATGTAACTGGTGTCGTTTTAAGGACCAACAGTACATTTCATATACAATGAATATATGAAGTTCATATATTTTGAACTGCGGTATTAAATACGTATGATGCACGATCCTTCGCAGTAGATAGCGCTATTTATGCAATAGCGAAAATCAGACCTGAAAAAAATCAGGCCTGTACGGGATTCGAACCACGGACCTCTGCGATACTAGTGCAGCGCTCTACCAATTGAGCTAACAAGCCAACTGGGAGCAGGCTGTTAAGTTGATTCGTAATAAACCCGTGATGATAAATCAGATACAATGAATACATGAAGTTCATATATTTTGAACTGCGGTATTAAATACGTATGATGTACGATCCTTCGCAGTAGATAGCGCTATTTATGCAATAGCGAAAATCAGACCTTAACGGACCTTAACGAAAATCAGACCTTAATCAGAAAAAAAAGAAAATCAGACCTTAATCAGACCTTAACGAAAATCAACTTAACGGCCTGCTCCCAGTTGGCTTGTTAGCTCAATTGGTAAGGCGCTGCACTAGTATCGCAGAGGTCAGTGGTTCGAATCCCGTAGAGGCCTGATTTTTTTTCAGGTCTGATTTTCGCTATTGCATAAATAGCGCTATCTACTGCGAAGGATCGTGCATCATACGTAGTACATTTCATACAAAGCAGCAGTTATAGTTGAATACTTCCCACCGAGAGTAATTTTTTTTTTTTTTTTTTTTTTAATAAAAAGGAGCTCTTTTTGCCAAGAAAAAAAAAACACGGGTGACAAATGCAGAGATCTGACTGGACATCTCCTAAGGTAGTGATATCCTGTTACAATGCTGTCTGTAACCATGCATAGCGTTGATACTTTTTAACGAATCATGATCATAAATTTCCTTGTCGTAAGAAACTAAGGCAGGGCCGTAGTTAGCATGAGGCAAGACGAGGCAATTGCCTCGTCTTAATTTTGGCCTTTTTTAATTTTTTTTCTTAAAGATTGACTTTTCTGAAGAAAAATGCCTCGGAAAATCCTTAAAAAAGCATTTCTAAACCTCTAGATTTCAAAGTTTTCTGGGGGGCATGCCCCCAGACCCCTCTAGCGCCTCGCGCCTTCGGCGCTCGAAACTCGCCTCGTCTTGTCCTGAAATCTGGCTATAGCCTTGTAAGGACAACGTTTTGCGGATTTTTTTGGTTAAACATTTATCATCATTATCATTGTTATTAATATCACAGTTGTTAATTATAGATATCATTATTACTATCCCGCTGACTCTTACAGCTACTTTTAACATCACCTTGAATTTACATTAGTTGTTGCTCACTTCCTTGCAGATTCCTGCCGATCTCTCAAATTCACTCCATCCATAGATGGCCGCGCCCATGTGGGTCATGTGACTAAAAACATCAATTTGCCTGTGGGCATGCATCGTTCCTGTAGAGGACAGAGCATAATTAATAATAATTTCGTATCATTTAACATCGGTCGATCAATAAACGATCAAGTGTTATGTCAGTTCAGCGATTCTGATCGCGTTGGACATCCCGGAGCACCTGAAACCACGAGATGGCTTTACCTACACTGGTATTGAGGTAAGATCACCGCAAAAAACTTACGTCTTTGTTATTCTACGGATTTTCTGATGAGAGAGCTGAAAAAGAAAAGCACTTGTCGAGAATTAAGAGAGGAAAAAGTAAATATTAGGATAAAATGCAGAGTTTAAATAAAAATTCAAAAGCGGCGAGATTTTCCGCTTTAGAGAAGAGCTTAGTGGTTTGGTGAGGCTGACAAATTTACCTACAGAGCTTTTCATGTCCGAACGCCAGCCGTGTCGATACTCTTCAACTCCGTGAACAGAAATTATAATGAGCTTCAGGAGAAAATTCTCGGTTCAAGATCGGGGAATCATATCGTTTAGGTATCGGGAAACCCCTCTGTCTAGAGTGATTTAAAACCCAGTTAATTGGGCCTGAACGGGGCACTTGAAATGATTCATGAAGTCTTTCGGGTAGAGAGACAGTGGCTCGGCATTTTCAAAGAGGCCAGGACAAGTAATCATTAAAATGTGTTTTTGCTTATCAGAACCCATGTTCCAGTAACCATTGCCTGAGTGGACTAACGCACAAAAGATACCTTTGTGTGTGTCAAGCCGGTTACTGGGGAGAAAATATATATATATAAATTTTGTAAGAGGTATTTATTTTGTGAAAGGACCTTCCTGAAAAATGTTCTAGTAAAATATTATAGGTAATTTACAGTTATGATTATAATGTTGTGGGTTTACGACGGTTTTATCTTTGATTCAGCAAATTGAAGATGTCTAAGGGTTGATTTAATTACAACCTGAGGCTACAAAGTATTCTCTAGATCTTGCCTCAGTATTTCTTCTCCGTGGTTTTCAATCTCAATCACAAACAAAAACTTTGATACTAAGTTATTTACACCCAGCTCTTCTGAAAATAAACGAAAAGTTTATTTCTCTCCGTAGCTTTTCGGAGTTACAGAGAATTTTACGAACAGAATCAGTAAGTATGCTTGAGTTTGTTGGACACTTTATACACACATTGATGACTCTGAAAAACTTATCCAGATCTTGCACAGAATAATGACATGTACGAGCACAAGGATGAATCATTTGGTTTAATTTCATGCATTTTCACTTCAATTCAGTTTACTACCATTTTAAATCTTGGCTCGTCAGATGTGCATTGTTAATTGCCATAGTTTGCGACTGAGTAAAAAGTAAATGTTTAAGAACTTGTGTTCTAGAGAACAATACCTGCCTCGTAAAAGAAACAGCAACAACAACAGCAAAAAAACGACAGCAAAACAACAAAAGCAAAACAACAACGGCAAAACAACAACGGCAAAACAACAACAATAGCAACAAAAATGAAACAAAAAGCAAACAAATTTGATATCTGGAAGGGATTCTGAGAGAAGGATCCCCTTCGTTCGAGACACTGGTACGGGATCATGCCACTTTCAGGAATTAAAGCCCTAAGCTTAAGTACTATTTAAGATTGTCGTTTAATTTTTTCCCCAAATGAGCCCTGTCGTGTAGCTGATTTGCCACTTACCCTGAATACGTAATGTATGCTGAACTGTACCTAAACGGTGCCAGCGACCTCAATATCAAAAGAATCCTAGGATCCCAGGAATCCCTGCATATGTATGATACAATGTCCGTTACAGAAAAAACCTCATTTAAAGAAATCACAAAAACTTCAGTTTCAACTAAAGCTCCTTCATGTGTGGATGTATTTTCTTCCAGAGCCAATGGAAACAAAGCTTACCCACTAAGCGTAGGATCGAAAGTTCTTCCTGTAAACTGTCACATGACCGACGACCTCGGAACATATGGAGGTGGCGGATGGACGCTGGTCATGAAGATTGACGGTAACAAGGTATCGAACAGTTGTGTGCGCAAGAGAGTCGATCCACTCTCTGTAGCCATAATTCAGTTTTCGACCGAACTGATAATATTTCCTAATTAGCAGGCTCACTTAGCAAAATCCACTCATAAAGTGGAAGAACGAAGATGTTTGATAACATATATAGCATATGTGTAAGAATGAGGTGCGAGCCAACGCGCTCGGCGTATAATACGATTTTAAGTGACTAGATCTAGAGGGCACGCGCAATCGACAATTTACAAAGGGGTCAAAAGAATTAAATTGACCATTTAAAACATATACACACATATACACACTACGAACGGGTGCTTTTTTGTAAATTTACACCTTTTACCAGTTTTTTTTTTTTAAACCCTGATCATTTGAAACCCTGGCCATTATCAAAAGACCAAATCCTTCTGATTCAAACAGAGGGTATGACATGGGCAAAGAAAGCCAGCTTGCATTGGAAAAGTTGGCAGCTACTTTTTAAAAGGAGCAATTTTTAAATCAGAATAGTCTTTTATTATTGTGATCATTCCCGTCTGCATTTTTAAACTCCTCCCGCAAACCGAGTTTAAGGTCTTTACTGATGGTAGGTTGCGGATGGAGCGCTGGAAAAAAAAACTAAGTTTCGTAACCGGCAGAAACGACCTGAAAACGAAGTTTCCTTGATGTTTATTTTATCTTTGGGTTTAAACAGATAGGAAAGACTTCAATTCAAACAAACTTTTGAATTAAGCTGCACGTACAATGAAATAAATCCCGCTAAATTGAAAAATTACAGCGCACGGACTAACTGAGAGATATTATAGAAAAATTCACTGCCTGACGAGTGAATTCCACGTTAAATTTCACGCGAAAAACCGATATCGCACGAATCGCGAAGCGATGAGTGCGATATCGATTTTTCAAGTGAAATTTAACGTGGAATTCACGAGTCAGGCAGTGAATTTTTCTTGAATCGCATAACTGAATAAAAATAAGAAAACAAGAAATTAAAACGGCAATGTTATTGTTTGTTTTTATTCCGTACGCGCGCCCTTAAGAAAGCCATTTTAAAGTCAACTGTCAGAACTGTCGTTGTTAAGGGAATGGAAAGCAAGGTAAGTCGCTCACGTTTGAACCGGCGACAATTTTAATTGTACCTCGTGAATTTTTCTTGAATCACATAGCTAAAGCCACCAAATCACTGGGCGAAACCAGATGTTTTGTATTTTTGTGCGCCAAACCAGTGCGCAAACGATGGAAACCCTTTCAAAGTCAGGTGTCAATATCTAGCGAATAGAGGGAACAAGATATTTTTAGAATGAATCGAAAACCACTTTTATTTCAAACTCGTGGAGAAAGCAGTGCCTCACATTTTACAATCTTCAGCAAAAAAACTGAAAGTACAAAATACGGAGTTATTTAAGACAGAGATTTGCCTGCTACCACTCAACTTGGCAAAATGTGGTGCCGACAATCAACAACTCAATGGTCAAACCCTCAAGCAAAATGGAAATTTCAAGCGTTCCGGTATCAAAGCAAGATCTACAAAAAACCGTTAAGTGCTTTATAGTTATAAAAAAAAGTGTATTCAAAATATAATGATTAAGACTGGAATTTCTCGGTAAACTCTGACGAAAAACAGTTCAAAAAAGGTTAAAAGTCAGAATTTTAACTGTTTTTCTTTCATTGCGGGGAGTCGCTCGTCGGTGTCATGCTGGATTGAAAGTTTATGGAAATATTTACTGGAGAATTATTAAAAGTTACTCCAGTAAACATCCCGCCAACTGCTCCTGCCATCAGGTAACTAGAACGACTGGCATTGCTGTCAAGGTCACTAGTAGCTGCTGTGTTGCTTGGCGTGGCTGAGCTATTGAGAACTATCTCCCGTAAAGTATGACTTGAATTGCCGTTGGTAGTTGTCGTGCTTGGATTGAAACCGGCCAACTTATTCGACATTCGCCGCTGTTTTTCCAGAGGATTATGGCTGTAGCTGGATATGGATTCCGGATTTGCGTGGCCAGTGAGCTCTGATATCTCCAGTGGGTCGAAATCATCTCGGAGCGCTTGGATGACTGTTTTGCGACCACTCGAATTTGTGAATTTGCCGTCGAGGGAGGCGATGGATGCAATACTCTGCATTTGTTTTGCCAATGCATTTCTACCAATGGGAACCATCTTGTACCAGACATTGGATTTTGGGCTCTCGATTGGACTCAGGTAGAAATTTCCAGGAACGTTATCACCCTTCGGACGGTGACCAACGTACTCGATAAATGCTCTGTGCGGATCTCGCTCTCCACCATCCGTCCTCCAAATCTTGTTGTTATACTTTCTCGCCCGTTTTGGCGCAGTCGGTTCGTCTCCCTGGCGGTTCTTGGTTTGTCGCTCTTTGTATTCGATGTACTGCTCTGTCACGGTGAAATCACTTAGTTGACAATCATGTTGTTCTTTAAATCCCCTCATTCCGAGGTGTGTGATATTGTTCCACCAGACCAGATGGAGAAGAGAGCGGGGATTTTGAAGGCCGATTGCACCTGACGACCACATCTTTTCAACGTCTTCTGTTTCAACTGGTTGAGCGGCATTTGGTTTGTTACCAAGACCCTTTTGCTTCAAATCTTTTTTCTTCATAGATAGTATCGTTGAAACTTCTTCGAACTCAATGGCTGAAGATTTTTCGAGGTCGAAGTTATCTATTGCCGGTGGACATGGACGCTCCAGAAAGTACCTTCGTAAACCATTGCGGTAAGTTTGTAATGTTCCTGGTTCATATTCTTTGCCTTTGTTTTCTTTTGTCGTCTGCCTTATTTCTAGAAAGAAGTGCTTGAGGAGCTGCGGTGCATCTTCCTTCGAAATTGCATCGAGATTAATTTGTTTGCCGTGTTTTTCCTTGAACCAAGACTGCAAACGGCGTACAGATGTACTTGTACTTCTTTTAGTGTTTTTTGAAACCATGTTGTCTCTAAAAGAGGCCAGTTCGTCATCTGTATAGGCTACAATGGTTTGGATTTCCGGAAAAGATGCTTGACTTTTTTCGGCATTGATACCTGCTTGGTTTTCTTTTGTAGCGCTTGTCTGGTTTTCCTCGGCAAGAACTGTCGTTTGGCTTTCTTCCCTTATCTCTGGCATTTTGATTTTTTTTTCTATGCGTTTTCTCGTACTTTTGAGCGTGAGTGGTTTCCTCCAATTTTCTAAAAATTTGAATTTCAATTCAAAATTTGGAAGACATTCGTTTTCTATAAATTTGTTCATATTTGTTCATATTTTCGTAGCACGAGTTGTATTTACGTTTTTACGTTCGTATCAATAGTTTTTGCTCGCGACTCACGTCAGCGATATCGCTTTATGTGTTAGTGCGATTCCACGCTAAATACCCTCTCTTCCGGTTGACGTATTGACCAATCAGAGCGCGCGTTTACTTTAAGCTATGCGATTCAACAAGATATAATTACAACTCGCTCAAGTGAAGCGTGCGATTCTCAAAATTATTCAATTCGTTACCAGACCACCTTTGATTACCACTCACACTATTGGACTGAGAAAAATGAGAGCAACATTCCTGGGGGAGAGACTGGGTTTGACGCACAAGAGACCAAATTACCTACCTTCTGGAACTCATCCTTCTCCAAGATCTGCCTCGGTATGAAGATCGACCAACAGCTCAGGTTCATTGTGATAAACAAGCAGGCCAGCTCTCTTCACTCATTGATTGCTGATGGCCAATAACGCAACACCTCACTGGGCCGTGACACATGGAAATCACTGATTGGTCCACAAGCATCTTTGCAGTATTACTGTAATAAGGAAGGATTCAATGTTGTGGATGGCTCTAGCTTGAATACTAAAGCAAGAATTGCTATAGTCGCCAACAATGAAGAGAACTGCCTCACATGCGATTCCAGGATCGGATTTGGTACTCACGGTTTCCCGAATGCTGGCATCAAGTGTGGAAATGTTGCCTTGCCAGCTAGAGTCAGCAGATAATGGCGAAGTAAACATCACAGCAATGGGCTATATACTGGTTCACTGAAAAGGGCACGGATGCTTTCGAGCCTTCCATTATAAAAAGATTAGTATTTTAGTAGGGAAACACTTTAGTTTAAGTGCAGCATTGCCACATGTCCCATTTGGCAAACAACTGACATCAGTGTTGTAAATGAGTATTTCGTTTGTCTCGACTTTCTCACAGCACTTAGATTCGCCCTAATCTAATTCAATAATATTTGTGTTTCACAATTTTATCTCGTCGTAGCGTTGTTATCACAATGACTTTGCTATTGTTGCTACTTCCAGTTTCTTGAGGGCAGGGGGGGGGGGGGGGAACTGATGGCTCATGAGGTGGATTTTCGGAAACCCAGGTTAGGAGAATACACAGCCCTTAGAGCTTGTTATACCAGGATCCGACAGGGGTTTCGGTTTGGCACCGTTCAGGCAACAGGATATCAGTCAGTTTAGGAAAGGGAATGACCTTTATTACAAATGATGTGTTTCTGTCATTAAAATACGATGGAAATTGCAATCGGAAGTATTTTCATAAAATAACAAAAGCGCAAATGTGGAAAGACAACGAGTACAAGTACATCTAGAACGTGTGAAATAAAAGATAAAAAGGTCACCGTTCTTCGCTTGCCGAACGTCAGACGAACGAAGAATAATAAAAATATATCGATTTCTGTAGCGCATTTCCATGTAAATGCTCTAATACGCTTTACAACACTGTGCTGGGGACTTTTCCAGACTGCCAGCGGCAGTTTAAAATTAATAAAGGAGAAATTTTACAGATGCCCCCTCCCCCCATTCCCAGTAAAGGTTCTTTAACACCCCCTGCCGAAATTAACTAATTGATAGGTGCTGGAGACGGGACCTCCGGCTTTACGTCCTATCCGAGAAGACGAAGCAATGCGAGTGAAGCGTCTTGCTTAAGGACACAACGTCAAGCCCCATCCAGGAGTTGAATCCGGGGCATCTGACCCAGAGTCCAGCGCACTGACCACTGAATATGGAACAATCGTGTCTAGTGTAAGAACAGGCCCCTTAATCGGTATTATTTTTTAAGCTGAATAAATCGGCCATCTTCCCCTGCATTTATTAGTGGCATGTGTTAGTAACAGCCTTCTTCGATGCCAGGACGGCGTCGACAAAGCCCGGATCATCACGGATCGGATCACGGATCAGAAAAAAAATAAAAAGTTTGGAAAAAAATAGATATCAAAATATGCTAAGGATGCGGTGGACCTTCGAGGGCTTATTTTTTCGAATTTTTGTTTCACGTCAAACTAATCACTGTTGTTTTGACTATAGTTTCTAAGAAAAATTTAGGTATTTGTATTTTTGTATGCATTTGTATTTGCGATATTTAGACAGGCCAGCCCAGTTCAGCTTGAAGCTGGTTTAAATGGGGGCCTGTACATCCCACCCATCTCACCTCTACCCACCCATCCCACCCCAGGGGAGGACATCCATCACACAGTAATCTCGTGCGTGAGAAATTAACGTCTCCTACCTCCAACCCTGCAGGAGACGGGACCTCCTCCAAATTCTTCTCAATTATTTTAAGACCTTGACTGTTGGTCCGGCCGGGGCTCGAACCTTCGACCTCCCGCACTAGGTAAAATACAATAACGTACGCAAATTCAGTTATTTACAAAAACTTATTTTCGCCAAAGTGAGAATAGGCAATTATAACATGTCAACATAAATGACTCCCGTAGGGTTTCATGCGTAACATACTTTGATTTCAGTCGCGTAAAAATCGCTAGGCGCCATGGTCGACTATTTAAGATTTTGAGAACGGCCATCAACCAGAAAACGCAAAAAACAAAAAGAAAAAAAACATGTCGAGTCGTAGGCACTTTAAACTGTCAAAGCATTACTCGCCACATGACGCTTTTTTAGGTTAATAATTAACAAGGTGTTGTCAGGGTTGATCTAGGGTTAATGAATTCAGATTGGAGTTCATCTGAAAAAAGGCGGTGATTATAGAGCTCGAGCAAAGCATGATTCGTAAAAAGAAACCGTTTGCAATAGGTAATTTTGCCAAAATTTTAAAAATTTGGTTCGTCCTGGTAATTTCCTAGTCATCACAGAAAAAACTATACCTGTCTATCTCTAGTCTGTTTTGATAAATGAAGGGGAAATACTGAAAATATTAAACTAGAAGTCCAGATATTTGATTACTGGAGGAAAGGTTCGCATCTTGAACGCAATAGTAATATCTGAATTTCAAAAGTCAAGAAAAACATTTGGAGTTTGATTCCAAACGTTACTTTGAAATTTGTGGATCACAAGCTAAAGAAGGGAATCGGGTATCCTCAACATGATATATTTAATTATTTAACATTTTATTATTATTATTATTATTATCTTTTTTAATCTCTCATATTCTAAATAGCCTTCATTATCGATGAAGGTATACCCGCTGAGACACTATTACAATGCAAATGTTTAAAAAGAAAAACGAAAACTTTGGTTTGGTGCCTTTTTTGCAACTAAGAGTCACAACATGGGCGAGGAAAGAACTCAGGAAAATACGGTAATCGAAATCATAAAAAATAGGGAGAACAGTTCAAGAAAAATAAGGTTTTAATTTGAAACATGAAATCAGTCAACAGAACACTGCAGATGTGTTAAAGACTAAGATGTTTTACAGTGATTACTTGGAAGACAAAGAGAAAGTCAAAATCTAAATTTGCAGCTATCTGACAGACAAAGCACGTAAAGCTGAAACTGTGCAGTTTGAAGTGTTCTAATAGTTTTTAGACGCTAATGAGTTTAAAAGTTCTCATCTTAAATAATTTCTGTACTTTTGTATGCTTGATAAGGGTAAAATTTTGAGGGTTCGTTGATTGAGAATTTTAGGGTTTCATCACGTCACGGCTTCATTGCTTCGCTCATGCGATCATTTCGTTTGTCGTTGGCAGATGTTTTGCCCAACTCATAATAGTTATGTAATTCAAACGAAGGAATGTAAAATAGAAACGAAAACAACATTAGAAAGGAGATATTTTCCCAAAGTTTACCATCAAGTCAGGCATAGAGTCAGGTAAATGGAAGTGTAATTCTCCGGCAAAACAAACTGACTTTATTGTGATTTGATGAACAGGTTTTGACAGTCTGTCAACTTTCTGTGGCTGGTTAATTGCACTGCAAGCAAATAATTGATTAACTTTTTAATTTATTCATCCTTGCTGAAAATGAAACGCCATTTTTTAGCTGGCTCGCACATTATGGTTTTTCTTCTGGGGAAGCAATCTTTTCCACTGTGCCATTGCTTCACAAGGTAAGTAGCCTAAAGTAAGTTTTATCAGCCAAATTTACGTTAATTATCAATCTTGTTCACTTTATAAACTCTCGAACTTCTGTGAGGATGAGAATCTTTCCCTTGAAGATTTGAAGTAAATTTGAAAGAAGATCGTGATTTAGCAACGCTTTTCTGAACCTCAGACAATCATTGGTAAAGATAGATAAAAAGCAGATGGTGAAGTTTGTTCACCCAACTCATCAAGCTCTTATAATTAAAGGGGGCGGGGGGAAGGAGTCAGGTTGACGGTTAACGGTTAAAAATAAGCTTTTTTAATGGTTGACGATTAAACTTTAGGTCATTTGACGGTTGATGGTTAATTTTTTTTGGAATGTCGTTTACAAAACGAACTAAACGCCCGCATTTGGCTGTAATTTTTCACAATGATGGGCTTGTAAAGAACTGTTAATTTATAACACTTTGTATTAATAAATGACTAACGTTTTACGACACCTGTACTGTTTCCACATCGTAAGTCGGTTCTGTCGCCAACCAGTGTTACTCGGGACTACTAGAAGTTAAAGGACTAACTTAAATGTATTTCTGTGATATGTCAAAACTTTTATTTATAAACAACAGAACTTGACCCCAATCAAGGCAATCGTCTTGACATTTGATGGCTTCCAAGAGAAATTTTTTTTTATATGAAACCCTTTTTTTCTTTTTTTTTTTTTTGCTCACTTTTACCAAATGGATAAACTTTTAGAATGTAAATACCCCCTTGGCTTGGAAAACGGTGCAATATCTGACAGTCAAATTAGCGCCTCTTCTCAATGGGACAGCGCTCATAGCCCCGCAAGAGGCAGACTACATCTTCGTGATGAAGAGAAAGCTGGAGCCTGGTCAGCGAGGGCTAATGATGGCAACCAGTGGCTGCAGATTGATCTGGGAGGTCAGGAGACAAAGGTTACCCGCGTTGGAACGCAGGGTAGAAATGATAATAATCAGCGAGTTACAAAGTACAAACTGCAGTATGGCAATGACGAAGAAAGCTTGCAATATTTTAAGGAAGAGGGACAAAGTGCTGATAAGGTAAGTTAGCAAATTTTCAGCGGAATGTACTCAGAATTAGATGGATTTAAAATGCGTTCACATACAAAGAGTGGTAAGTGAGCCACAGAAACATTTGGTTTTGATACCTTCAACAAGATCAGAATGAAAGCGCAGAGGAACTGAATGTACCCGACAGAGTAAAGAAAGTTGTCAGAAGAGAGGGTGTTAATTCCTTTCATTAGCCCTTTATCTCCCAGAAGTGATAAATTTGTAACTTCTCCTTTAATATCCATACATTATCTATCACACAATTGATGAGAATACTCAAACTCATCAGGTAGAACTTCAATTTTGTCGTGATCTAACACCAAACTCTCATTACTGTTTTTTTAAGAGGAAATGTATAGCAGCAACCGGGGAGAATCAGCACTCAGATTTTGGGAATTAAAGTGTTGATCAAAACTGGCTGGAAGGTCTAAACTGCCACTTCTTAAACTTTTACCACTATTAGTAAATAAAATATTTCCAAGGGCTGATTGATTAATAATTCATAATATCTCTTAATAGGAATTTAGTGGAAACACGGACAGAGACACCGTTGTGGTGCACGTGTTAAGCCCACCAATAACTGCGCGCTACATTCGTTTCCGACCTGTAGTTTGGAATAACCATATTTCAATGAGAGCAGAGCTGTACGGCTGTCACGGAGGTAAACGAAAACTGCTCTTTTTTATTAATCTGCCCAAACACCACTTAGCCTGCCCCAGGCCCTGAGCCAGAGGAGGCAAGTGAAGAACTGGGAACAACAAATCGCGCTTGTGGTCCTCTTGGATACGGCTGCCTATGTTTTTTCTGACAACATCTTCTATTTTTGCGCACCCGCCTTCTCTTTTGATTCAGCTTACCGAAAGCCTGGCAGAAGTAGCGCATCTGTTTGAAAGCAGAATTGGTGGAAAATTACTTGTTAAGTTTGTAAGAAATGTAAATGCGTTCTTACATTTTGTTGACAGTCGAAAATTTAGAGTGTAAAGACCCTCTTGGAATGGAAAACGGTGTAATATCAGACGATCAAATCAGCGCATCTTCACAATGGGACATTCCTAATGGAGCAGATCGGGCCAGATTACATCTTGTACGAGTGCAAAAGGCTGGAGCCTGGGCAGCAGCGAGTAATAATGCCAATCAGTGGCTTCAGATTTACTTGGGAAGTCAGGTGACCAAAGTAACACGAGTTGCTACGCAAGGAAGATATGATCACGTTCAGAGAGTGACAAAGTACAAACTGCAATATGGTAATGATGGAAAGAGTTGGCAATATTTCAGGGAACACGGACATAGTGCTGATAAGGTAGACTGGTAAATTATTTACTGATGCTATCAAAATGCTCCTCTCGCAATGATGAACACCATTTGTAGGTAATTGGTGTAATTATTTGTATAATTTGTCTCACTAATACTAATTGCAGGACGTCTTCCTTAAATATCGTACAAGTGCACATTTTGGATCAGAATAACAGCCCTTAGGGCGTGGGCGGGTTCAGTGTGTCTTATGGAGCATCATAGTCTAACGTCTTCTGTTATTATATGACGAATCCACCACTGAAAAAACGCATGACAACCCGCAATATATTTGTTTCATATAGAAAAATAATACCAATATTCCTGATTCTAACGTATGTTAATTTGTTAGGAGTTTACTGGAAACACGGACTCTGACACCGTCGTGTTGCACGCATTAAATCCGCCTATCAAAGCACACTACATCCGTTTCCTTCCAGTTTCTTGGAATACGCATGTTGCGATGAGAGTGGAACTATACGGCTGTCAGTATGGTAACGTAGACCTTTTTA
>NC_142524.1:24733857-24756357 GCF_964205215.1 Stylophora pistillata
GAACTACATAATTCCAGTTCGTTCGTTCGTTCGTTCGTTCGTTCGTTCCAGTTCGAATTGACATGTAATCAAACCCATCTGCTATTCCACTGGGATATCTAAGCCTGAAGACTGCAAGCATTTTGATAAGTAGTGGTCCATTAAAAGGAAACTTAACTGCGATTAAAGCTAACTGGATTTCAGTATGCCTAATGTTTCCCTAGGATGGACTTCGACACTCAGATAATATTTCTCAGAGCCTCAGCAGGCTTCCTATACGGTACAAAAGGCCATGTGAGATAAAAAAAAAAAAAAAACAGACCGCTGCTTCGACCAGATGGGAATAAGAATTGTATGAGAATAAGCTTCACGTCGAGTTGCTATCGAGTTAGGAAAAAAACGACAACAAATCATGGTAAAAATATCAAAAAGATTTTTTGAGATTAGGGCGGCTTCTCTGAGGAAAGTCGAGTACTTCTGATACTGCGAGATGGCAAGGTCTAGAACTGCAGTATTGCTCAAGGATTGAATTCAAGTCCGTTCATAAATATTCACAAAACAACTAAGGTTATAGTTAGCAAATAGATAACTGGAAAACTTAACGACAGCAAACAGAAGATCTTAGGAAAACAAGAATCGAAAGTCCAGGCTAATGTTCGAGCGATTACATTTCGCGATTCCATGATTCGCATTGTGCGGAAATTTGACATTTAAAAACAGACTAGATAAAATTTCACAAGATATTAAAATAACATGTAAAATACCATATCGAAATAGGTAACATTACACTCCAACATCAAGTTTTCATTTTCGTTTTTACTTTTTTTTGAGGTGTATCAACAGACTCAAGCAATATTTATTTTACAGTCTCAGACTGGCAGTTGTCAAGTTTCCGCTGGTTTTTTTTTTTAAATTATCACCTGATCAAACACCCGTAATGTCTGCTTTTTACAGAACTATTTTCGTTTGTAACCTAATGCTAATTCATACCCTACGCATTTACATGTAAAACTGATTTTCATTTAAAGAACTATCCTGGAGAAAAGACAATGGAGGAGAATTTGCAACACGACAGGTGGAATTCTCATCTAAAATGGCTGGACACGCGATTCTGGTTCAAAGAATTCGACAGCTTTTTCGCGCGGAATAGCTGACGGAAACTGTAAAGATAAGAACGGTTACCTTTTAAAGATGGCGATTCAGTGGAGCGTGGAGTGTTCGGTGTCAATGGAGGAGCCTTATCTGTGATATCCTGTGGTGATCTTTGAAGGCTAGAATTTCCATTCTCGGCATCACAGTCGATATCTATCAATTTATTCTCATACGCCGCTTCCACAGTTCCTCTATTTTCAACTGGGCTTCGTTCGGCCATGGTAGCCACTACAAATAATTGCAACACTGCTCAAGCTGGACAGCGGAAAAGAAAATTCTACGGAATATGTTTCAGTAATATTCCAAATAATTATGCGGTGATCCTAAAGTTTTGCCAGAACCCACTCGATCTTTTATCTCAAAATTAATTCAGGCGTTTGTAGTCGAGCCACAACATTCATTTTCATTGGTTTAAATGAAATTGTCGTATTATGAATTATTGAAAAAATGACATGTGTTGAAAATTTCAGTCTCTAAATTTGACATTTTTATTGTCGTATCATCGCAAAACACGTCGCCCTCGATGCTTCGGCTCTCGGAGAAGTGCCCTTGATATGAACTGAAACGAACACCGTGGTTGTAGTTTCCCTCGAAGTAGTCAGGCAAACACTTATTCGAAGATGTTTAAAACGGCCATTGATAGCTGTAAGTAACATGATTTAAAACAAAAAATTTGAAAACACTTGAAATACATTTTCAACCAAACCGTCTTAAGTTCAAATTTATGCCTCGTAAATGGATTGGATTTGGAGAGAGACACCTCATTTTTATCAATAGATATTCTTAACTGAGAGCGCAACCTGAAATTATCTTGGACTTTAAAATTATCTGATGTCTCGCTACGTTTTTAATACGCCAAATTTTCATCCGTGTAATGAATTTTTTTAACCAAGACGCTAAGGCCATGGAAACAAACGGCTTCCACAAATATTCAAACAATTAATATCAATTTAATTGTAGAATAAAACAAGGGAGAGGGAAGAAATAAGAATCCAAATAAAGAAAAATAATTTAGAAGACATATATATTGAGAGGAAATTCGTTCTCTTATTGGAAACTTTTACTGCTGGGTATGCAAATGGCTACCATCATTGAGGGAACTTGGTACAGAATCGACAGTTAGCCTTGTGAGTGAAAGAGGTTGAAGTGTGACATGTGGTCAAATGTCAGGCATGCGCAACTGAACCAATTTTGGCCAGCAGGAGACCAATTTCCCGCGAAAAATATGTAAGGAAAAACAAACAAACAGCTAGGACACAAAATATACGAAAAGTAAAATATTTAGACATTCGTAGCAAAATAAAGCAAGCAAAGCAGTTAAAAGAGAGGACGTAAGAATTTTTTATTTCAGACTTTATCCGATTACCAAAATATTATGTTGGTTTACCATTCTGTCTAGAACGTAGCCAAAAAATAAAAGGTGTGCGTGTTTTAGAAAAGTGGACTTATTAGCTATAGAGTGGTTGTTTCAATTTTAACTCGTTCATTACAGCTTGGTTCTGAGGAGTACCTGGAGGTTCCGCTCCTAGTTCAAGGTAATCTCTACCAGTTTATCCCCTTTATGAGCAAATCGTCTCATCACATGTAATTGGTTTGCTCTCAGTACCTAATCCCTTGAACTTGAATTGAACTTTATTTTTATTTAGACACGGTAAATCTATCAGATAAAATAATAATATTATTACAATCTATTATTACAGTTACAATCTATTTTAATCTATATAAACATGATCTAAAATTTAAAAGTGAAATAGAAAAAAATAAAGAGATTCTGCTTTACATAGATGCCGTGTGTGAAGCAGAATTTCTTTATTTTTTTCTATTTCACTTTTAAATTTTAGATCATGTTTATATAGATTAAAATAGATTGTAACTGTAATAATAGATTGTAATAATATTATTATTTTATCTGATAGATTTACCGTGTCTAAATAAAAATAAAGTTCAAGTTCAAGTTCAAGGGATTAGGTACTGAGAAATCCCCCATCAAATACGATGAAATCGTTTTTGATGTTTCCCGCATTTTTTCTCTTTAAAATTGCTTAGCAAATATCTCCATGCCGATAGACCAAGGTTTGTTTAGGACGTCTTTCTGGTCAACATTTCCTTCCTGATACCCCCTGAGAGTCCACGGCCAAAGATTTCTCTAATCATCTCAATGTCTTTTATGATTTAAGCCGTAGATAACACTGTCTACTACCGGACACTTTCAGTAAATTTTGCTCCCCGAAAAAATGTCTCTGAGTGATCACTGAAAAGAAAGAAAAGAGGCTCCCATGTTAGGACTTAGAGTCCTTTAGGCTGGAATCTCTGCTTGATCCCTGGTACTGTCTTGTTATGTTACGTCCTTAGTTGTTGTGAACAGCATATATTATGAGTAAAACTGTAAAGACTTCCTAAGTATTTAATTTTCAGACTTTCAAGTACACTACAATAATATAAATTGAACTTAGAAATTCTCTGAGAGCCTTAATAAACTTCCCTAAATACGTTCGTTCAAAAACCTTATCTTCTTCGCGAACTTCGCGCTCCGCAAACTGTCCCATAATTAAAAGGGATAGTTGTCACGAAACATTAATAGTCCAGAATACACGATATATTTCTAATAGTCACGCGCAGCCGAATTTTTTCAATAGCGCCTGCACCAACGAGGCGCCCTCAAAAGTAACGCGATATACGCAAAAAAACACAATAGATACGACAAAAATATTTATAACTCTTAAGCGTGAAATGGGAAACAACTCGCCTCCTTCACCCCTAGCTAACCTTAAAAAAATATTTTCTCTATCTCTTGATGCGCCTTTCTTTACATGTAGGTGTGGACTGTTGGAGCTTTAGTATGAGGCAGGTGAAACAAAACTTCCCTTTGTTGTTTAAATGCGCGATCATCCACTTAACCTTGAAAAGGAGAACTTGGTTCTTTGTGCTTTAGGAAAGATCAGTCATAAACTGACGTCAGGGATTGTGTGTAACGATAGACTAAAACCTCGTTCACTTGTAGGCCAAAACTGGAAAACCCCACCCTGACAAGAAGAGCAGTTCTGGGGCTGTCAAATGCAAATTGGATTTAATCGGCAAGGATGCTCAGATTGTGATACATTTAATAAGCTGTGAAACTGGTTTGACCCTGAAGTAACTGGGACTAAGTTTGGAGTCTCTGGCGGAAGTTAAGTCCTTATTTCTCCGCATGGAAATATTATTTTCAAGTTTGGTTAGATTCTTGAATATTCTCTTAAACGAAGTTATCTCTACTGCAATATCTTACACGCCTTTCTCTTTTAGGAAGTGGTTGAAACTGACCATTTGATTGAGGATTTGGGATTAAAGAAAAATCAAGTATGAAAAAACATAGGTTAAGATAATGAAAAAAATTTAGATTTCTCTTGACTAACAGACTTGTTGCTATTTGTTTTATATTTTATTTCTTGAATTAGACTTCACAAACTGGGATACTGATCAAGATATTGCATCTAAAAAGGACCTCAAAGCCATTCCAGGAAATTTGTGAATGAAACATTAGATCTGACACTCCCAATTGACGAATCAGTAAAGAATAGTTAATCTATTTCCGGCAGACACTTTTTAATTATGTTACAGGAAACGTTTAACAATCAGGCGAAGATGTTGGTGATTCAATTTCCTTTTCCTTTGTGTTTTTTGGATTGATGTTTTTTTCCCTCGTAGTCCTTGTGCTCTCTGTGCTGGCTTTTCTCTGACTTATGACCTTTGTCATATGTAGCAGATGCTGTAGGATACGGTGCAGGAGCAGGAGCAGGTGCTGGATAAGGAGCTGCTGCTGGAGCTGGATATGGGGACGGTGCTGGTGCTGGTGCTGGTGCTGGATAAGGGACCGGGGCTAGGAATGGTGAAGGCACTGGAGAAGGAGCTGGAGCGGGCACTGGAGAAGGTTCTGGGGAGGGCACTGGGGACGGCACTGGTGAAGGCACTGGGGAAAGCACTGGGGAAGGCACTGGGGAGGGCACTGGGGAAGGCACTGGGGAGGGCACTGGGGAGGGCACTGGGGAGGGCACTGGGGAGGGCACTGGGGAGGGCACTGGGGAGGGCATTGGGGAGGGCACTGGGGAGGGCACTGGGGAGGGCACTGGGGAGGGCACTGGGGAGGGCACTGGGGAGGGCACTGGGGAGGGCATTGGGGAGGGCATTGGGGAGGGCACTGGGGAAGGCACTGGGGAAGGCACTGGGGCGGGTACTGGCGACGGTGTAGGAGCAGGCACTGGACCCGGCTGCAACAAAGATCCATGTTAAGTATATCATCACTGCAAAGTGGAGGAAAGAGTTCCTCAAAGGAAAGCTCCTTGTTGAACTTATTACTGATTTTCACTGGGCTGGACGTTGCATACGTTTAGATACGTTCAAGCACATTCAAAATGCGCTTTCCCATTTTGATTCAATTGTGTCGAAGGCACAGCCAATTTATAATTGGAAAATTGAAGCGCAATGATTTTTAAAAACACAATTATATCAATGGGAAAGGAATTTGCATGAACATGGAAAAGGAAAAAGGCTTGGATTTAAATGTCGGCCTAGGCTTTTTAAAGTTCATGTTATGATTTAGCCAATTAGAATGCTTTTTACGGGAAACGAGGCACATCAGATAGAGACCATTCAAAAGGCCTCTTTGACAACCTGCGACAATTCAAACCTCGTTATACTCTGCCAATATAGATTTCGAAGTAACATCATAAAAGGTATGTAGCCTTTACTTATTTCTAATTTAGCCAACAGCCCACATTTATGCAGCAGTTAATTACCAAAAGCAGCAAAGAATTCCTCAAATCCGTTCCCCTAGACGGTTAACCCAAAAATAAGCGAAAGTATTAAAAGACCGACTGTTTTAACTTGAAACTAAATAGAACACTTCCAGTAAACAAGTTGAGATGTTGTTGTCTCGTACTCGTTCTTGATTGGCTGGTTTTTAACATGTTGGAATTTATTGTTTCAGTCCTGGGGCCTGTTTCTCGAAAGTCCAGGTAACCTTAACGGACCCGTAGAGCTGTTCTGATTTCATTCAAGATGGGAATTTCAAAAGTTTTGAAAATGATACAATAAAACTATCAACTTAAGAACAAAAAGGACTGGTGCGGGTGCCAGAACCTGTTTCCTATCCTTTAAATTTTGATTTTAAAACATGGCTTCGGGCCCCTTAACTTTTACCGGGACTTTCGAGAAACCGGCCCCTGCCCTCTTATGAGTCTTATCGTTTCCGTGCACTGCCCCTTCCGCCCTCTTTTCCCCTCCCAGGTTTAGTAGATCCACCACAAAATTCTTCATCTCCCTCATTCAGTACCTCTCCGCTTCCGGAATCACTTCCAGATCCAGAACCTGGCTGATCACCAGAAGTAAATGCACTTCTTTGTTCCTCAGCTCCTAGGTGTGATATTTGTTTCGGAAAAAAACACAAATTGACCTATTCTCAGCTTCTCCCGGTCTAACGTGAATTCTACGTGTTGTAATTATACTCTACGTTAATTAGACAACTACTGTAAGGAAGTCTATATTGCATGACCAAAGCAAAGATTTCAAATTTTGTCATCGGAATCAGTCGAGTCACGTTTCATTTAGGCCATTAACTCACGATAACGATTTTCTTCACACCATCCTTAATTTGTACCGTTTAAAATACTAAAGGGGATTTTCGAAACACGCTGCGAAGCCCAATGCCTATTCCACTAAAGGAAACTCTACCTAACCACCTTGATTCGAACAGAATATTTAAGAAACAAGCAATTCATTTGGTCCTATACTAAGAAATATCGACGTTTATTTCATTTTCAAGTTACGGTTCTTGATAGCTGGACTGTTTCAAACTCACATATTCATTCCACGCCGATTAGAATGTCAGCGAACGTTCATGTCCTTAATTAGAAGAATTGTTCAGCTCAGCTTGATAACAAGCAGTCTGACATCTTAGGCTCACGTAAGCGCTACGTCATGGTGGAGCAAAAAGGATCTCTTAAACTTTGATATTAAAATCGATTGATTCGACAAAGTTGCTTGATCGCAGAGAATCAATACTTACCAGTGACAGAGGAGGTGGCTGCAAAGCCTATTATAATAAAAGAGCACCAACCAAGACTGAGCTTCATTTTCTAACAGAGGCCACTATGTAAAAACAAAGTAAGTATAAAATATATGACAGAAATCTGAAAAAAAAAAGAACTGTTATCGTCAGGTAATGACTACAACTTCGACTTGAGGGCTGTTGCCGAGGCCAATTGTTCTGTTCGTTTACAGATTAATCATAACAACGGTAACAACGGGTTTTAGGGCCAGGCTCAGGTCATCTGTTCAACTGAGGGTGAGACATATTACATAAACCGAGGCCTTGCTGGTTCTCGCTATCAAAACTCAATCATTTTTCTCCTTGTTTTCCGAAACATGAAGGAAAATACTTGTTTTTGGTAGGATTTAACCAAACCAGTGCCAACTAGAGTTGGGTGCTTTCTTGCAGCCGATCAGAATCGGATGGTGACATATTTGCACTATAGTTAGTCACTGAAAATTAATAAGCCGCATCCTTAGATGTCCTCAAGAGGTGAATGTGGTTTGACTGAGGAATGGGCAAATGCGTGCTTCAAACTCGCTTAAGGAAATTTGACACAACAGTTCCAACCACCTAAGCATGTATTCCATGAATGCGTAGATTCTCCGCAGCTAGAGAATACCATCCTTATCGAAAATTATCCGTAGGATGGTTACTTTTACAGATTCTTTTGAGATAACCCTGAATTGGTGCGATCCAACAATTGAACTTAAGACGAACAACTTCAGAGGTGAGGCATCCACTCTGTGAGGGATTTAATCAATAACTGCATATAGAGAAAATTCGAAATACTATTTGTCATAGTAATCCTGGTCAGAAAGACTTCCTTAAGTCAACGTTAACACCCGCCGCAGGTAAAAAGCTGCGACAATGAAACAAAGCAAAACAACTACCGGTTGGGGCGGAAGGGGGAGTGGGAATAAAATCAAGTACATTTGACTACGCTTGTATCGGTAGTTGTCCATCATCTAAACAAAGGTCGCTAAAGAATTGATGAAAGTGCCAATTCAATTCTAAAGAAACTTTTTTTGCTGGGTCGGTGAATAGGTAAAACCCTAAGCTAGATATACACGTGGGTTTCATAAGGATAACTAGATGATTCTCACAAATAAATAATGGTGAGGTTTTGAACGTTAGCGCTTTCCTCTTTCTAAGGCATCGCATCTTTTCTTGATTTCGCTGCGGTGGTTGACTTATCTCATGACTCCACGTTGAAGCTCAATAAACTGTTCCAGAATTGTGTCTACATGTGAACAATTGTACTCTTTGCATAAACAATTTGGAGCGCAAAGTGATACCACAAAAATATTGAATTTACACCAAAGATTGTGAGTTTTTCACAATCGAATGAAATCAAAGAGTTCATCTGTTTTGTCTTCAATTCATTGGTAAATAAAATGTAAGGTTATGTACTGAAATCAATAAAGACAGCATTCTTTTTAAGTACAACCACACTGATCAACTGTAACAAAGAAAGCCTTCGCGCACAACACATTAATGAGTTGATTGCTTACTGCTTCAAATTCAAGGTTTTTGCGCTCACAACGACACTCAGCCTTTAAATGAAAATTGTTTGTCACCCTTACCTATCTCCGAGCTGTCTTTCCAACACTCGAATCGTCAAAATATTTCTTGGATGGCAAATTAATTGGTATTAAGGAAATATGACAAATAGTTAGAAAAAATGTCGTGTCTGTCCAAGCACATATAAGACAGTAAATGGCAGGTGTTGGGGGTCTACCAGGATCACTTTTTAATGAGAAACCATTAAATCCTCTTTTCTTATGTCAAAGGATCGACGAAGCGGTAAGTCTAAAAGGCACCTGAATTAACGTTGAACAAAAGCTCTTAATTGAAAACTGTCAAACCTGCATTTCCTCTGAGTAAAGTTGTCACAGATGAAGCAAGTGAATCACAAGACAAAAAGATTTTCCTTGGACAGGTATTTGCCTAAAGTAATCGCAAACGAAAACATTTTTGGCTCATATAATGTCATTTGTCTTGCTCCAGAAAAAAATTGTCCATACGTTGGCTTGCATTAAAATTTTTAAGACTGCACTATGCCAATAAAACCATTAATTGAGCGGGGGGTAGTGGAGAGCGGTTTGCAAAGATTAGCGTCATAAGACCACACGACGAGCAATTCGCGCCGAAGAAGGAGGGGAAGGTCGCCTTCACAATCCTTTTCAAGTGACAAGGAGTATTTTGATAATTTTTTTTTGTCCCTAGGATACAGGTTTCTCCAAACTTTAAGTCAATAAGATTCAAACTGGTTTTAGTTGGCATGGATAATTAATTAAGTCCATGAGAAAGTGGCAGCGACATCTTTTTTAGATCAATTTAGTTCCGTGACTTTTCGCCAGGTATCCCTTATCCCTGAGTGGCTATAAGCAAAGCTTTCTACTGTTTTGAATGTCGGAAATTACATTTCTTAAGAACGCAAACATGTCCGACACTATTTACGTGCACATGGCTAAATGCATTTTCAGAATCATTTAGGCAAATCTTAGTACTTTCCAAGAGCCAAATGGTGTGGTTATAATTGGAATAGGATTGCACCCACCTTCCTTATCAATTTACGCCGCAGAAAACGGAATAAGCTCTGAATTAGTTGTCGAGGTCATTGTAATCAGTGGTGTTTGTAACATTTTTTATGGCAGTGTCCTCCTTCTGATTTAATGAATTTATTGAAGGCCAGGTTTTTTTTTTTTTTGTTAAATATAGAGGCAAGACCGATACAACGTAGATAAGTTTTAAAACGGAGCACTATATTTCGGCTGGCCAAACCAGCCAGTGAAGCACCTGAAGAAGGTTGGTTTGGCCAGCCGAAATATAGTCCTCCGTTTTAAAACTTATCTATGTTGTATCGGTCTCGCCTCTATATTCATATTCGTTATTTTGGGCCGATTACATCACCGCTAATCCAACGTACAAGAGTAGGATTATCGTCGACGGTTGCTTGCTGAACATTTCATATTTTTTTTATTGTTGCAGATATAGTACTTTTAATTTTCTCTGGTTTTCTTGAGGATTTTAGAGCCACCCTCCGGAATTCACCTTCTCGCAGTGCAAATATATCTAACTTCTTGCGCATTCTAAGTGATCTTCTGGCTTTGGTTTTCAGTCATTGTTTGTTTTGCTTTGGTTTCAGTTCAATCTCTGGCGAGAAAGCGATCAGATACCAAGCCTCTGCGGTCACTAACCGGATCAGATCAGAGATCAACTCTCTCCACAGCCCTCTTTTCTTCAACAAAAGCAAGTTATGAATGGATTGTCATTGAGCTAGGATATGGGATTTTGATATTTCAGATCCTTACATTTTCCAATTTAACAAGTCTCTGAAATGAATTACAATATAAACCACAATTTTACGGAACAAATGATATTTTATTGAGGTGGCGAGTCTAAAGTATTTTGATTTTGCTGAATCGAAAAAGTCATCTTAAACTAAGACATGTTTAGCTTGCTGTGCAATTTTATATTTCAATAAGAAACCAGTGCCTCACTTGATACTATATGTCGCTTTAGATTTCTCGATTGTATAACCCTGAGATAAAAAGAAGAAAAATCAACTATGCAAAGCCAACTTTAGCTCTAAGCTCTAATTACAACTATCTAAGTCAAATTAAGTGCGCATGCCTTTTAATTGTTCATATTACGTTTAGTACAAAACATACTTCTCAAATTTACATCTGAACCGTTTAACATTCCTTTCCACTTTTACACTCATCTACAACTTAATTTCCAAAGTTATTAGGCTATATTGGCTAAAAACATAAAAACTCAGTCAGCAATAAATTCAGGCTTATCGATATTGGTACCTTCCAAAATGTTTTATTTGCTAAAAATGCCAAAGTCTAGACTCTTTTCTCCTCCCCAGCAGGGTGGTGTAATGAAGTAATTTTGACTCAAGAATAGTCCAACGGCTTCAAACCTCTATCAAACGTTCATATCTCCCCTTCTTCCTTTCGGGATCAAAACTAAGCTAATAAAAGGAACCAGATGATATGGAACATCACTGAGCATCAGAAAATATCTTGTTATTACTCTTTCAAATTGGATATCTAGGCATGCCTTAACACTCTACTCCCCACTACCAGAGAACGTTTCATCTTTCTCATACTGGGTACCACCGGATGAACTGGACTCAAAATCACCACTTCCCTGTTTGTGTAATTGACCGCCAGTGTAGATGTTATTTTTTGGAAAGTCGTGTAGGACAATGTCTTCCCGTTTTCTTTCATCTGAGCTGGTCTTATTTTCATCACTTTTATCTTTCCCATATTGGTTACTATCAGATGAGGTGGACTCGAAGTCACCACTTCCCTGATTGTGAAACTGACCGCGAGTGTGGGTTTTATTTTTTGGAAAGTCGTGTCGGACATTGTCCTCCCGTGTACTTCCATCTGAGCTGGTGTCATTGTCATCAATTTCCTGCGCTAAGTGTTGCCCGCCTCCAAAAATGTCACTTTCTGGAAAAACCTGTTTTACGCCGCCTGCTTGATTACTTTGGGGACTATTATACATCGCAACATGGCGTTCTTCCGACTCCATCCACTCGCCACTTTCGGAAGAAGCCATTTCTTGTCCTTCTGTATTCTCATCATAGCTTTCAAAATTCTCGCCGGAAGTTTTCAATAGGCTTTCGTGTTTTATCCCTTGCCTCACGTCTTTATTACCTAACGAGATCATTTCAAACCTCGGTTCTTGGCCACTTGAAAATTCATCATTCCCTGAAACTATGAAAGGCACTTCTTCTTTTTGTTGACCATTTTCCGCATCTAAATCTTTGTCTTCCTCTTTTTCCTCTTTCCATATTACTTCTTGACCTGATCCATTCTTCCTAGCTGTTAGCCTGTCAGTCTGATATTCTTCTGTCTTTTTTTGTTTACTATTCCATGTCAGACCGCTGACAGCTAGCTGTAGAAGAAGAGAATCGTACGGTCGTGGAGGAGGAGCAGGAGCAGGAGGTTCGTTCAACTCTTCCTGTTTATTCACACCTGTAAAAATAATACAGCCGAGAATTGTGCTGATTTCCTGATTTTCGTTGAGTTTTCCTAGAGATTTTCGTTTTATTTCTGTTTGCAAAAACGTAAACTTAGGGCTGTAGTTATGTACTATCGAGAAGGGTTATGAAATAGAATCAAACGAAAATTAAATTCAATCCAAAAATCTTGTCCTCAACCTGGCCGAGGCTCACAATATCATTAACGCGTATTTCAGAGAGTTAATTAGATTTTTTTGTTGCGATCAAACGATGGTGTCCTTTCTCTATGCCTAATAAAGGAACAGTTGATTTTAAACTTCAAAATTGCCTTGCTGAAGAACTGGTTTAGCGGGCGTTCAGTTGAAGAAATGGAATAAAAGCATTAAATTGCTACCTTGCAATACTGTTGACTGATTTATGAACCCTTGTGAACTTGCCAAGTTGGTCAGCACTTGGGATCCGTTGATCTGTCCTCCTTCTAATAAAGTATTGTTAGCTGACTGAGCAGAGCGGTTCCTGTTCAGTAGAAACGAAGGTTTGCGTAGCTCTGGGTGAGTCACATACTCATTTTGCTTTTGGGTCAGTTGTAACAGTTTTGAGTTCCACCATTCTTTCTCGAGAACTGACTTCAGGTCTTCAGGAAGCTAAATCAGAAAAACAAAATATAAATAGGGATTTTATTGTACAGAAAAAAGCCTTTCACATGCAAATAGAGATCTCACTCGCAATTGCAGAATTTTCAGTCTGACATATCGTGTTTTAGTGAACGATGATGTGACTGATATGTCTGAGAGCGAGGCGGTTTCCCAAATCCTCTCTCCGCCAAGAGTGCGGGCAGACACCACCAAACTGTCAGAGAATCTTATAGAATTATCCGAGGGGTTACCTCTTAAGGAGTAGCTTTCCGTTAAGGACGAGTGGCAATACAATACAGCACTATTGGACGCTTCATGCCTTGGAAGCTGGGATAAGCTCTGAGATAATGAACCGAAAGGCTTGAAATGCCTTTTCAGTTTTTTTTGATAAGGAAAACTCAATGCACTCAGTTTCTCATGACTTACGCTGTCTATATCCAAGTCTTACCGATTCCAGTTCGGAATGAGGACGAATGGCAGCAGATGGCGGCGGTGGTGCAACAAAATCAGTGAAATTTGTGATGTTTACTTGTGAAGTATTCTGAAAGTTGACTGTTATGTAACGTTCCTCCATTGAATTTGCACCCATATAACCGTACTTTTGACAACTGTGCGGACATTTTTCAAGCAGGTCTGAATTTTTCTGGCACCAACCAGCTTTGGCCCAGATTGGACAAATGGGTTCAGAGTCGCTCACTTTGTACTCACTTTCTACAGAATCAAGAAATAAAAACGATTGAGCCATTTACTTTGAAATCGCAAAAAACTAACTGGTATGCGATAATTGATACTATGAACCATGAACGAATCAAGATAACGCTTTGATATGGAAGAAGTTCCTTTCCTCGAATTCTTCTAAGAAAGTTGCTTGAATCATCTTCCTTTATTCCTAAGAAGTGCAAACTAACAAAAAATCGTGGCAAACATTAATACCTACTAGTGGCCTAGCATTCCACATGCATGCGTAATAGGTCTAGAAAGCCAACTAGTAATATATAAAGCGAAGAATGTTCCATAGTGCCACACTTCTGGGCCCAGTTGTATAAAGGGTGGATAAATGGTGGCAAAACGTATAGCATAATCCACCGTGTGACGAAGGTTATCCAAACAAAATAAAACCTGGACAACGAGCGAGAACAGCAAAAGGTTTTAATTAGTCATCCGTAAACTACACAATAACACAACAAGATGGCGGGTCCGACGAGCACATGTTTTTTGTCTCTAGACTGTGGGGGACTAAGTTCTATTTTGGTAGAATCCGCTGGCTAACGGGCAGTTGGCAACACACCGGATATAGATTTATCCAGTGGATAGCGTTATCCAACCCTCGGACAACCGGGGCCTGGGGCCCGTTTCTCGAAAGTCCCGGTAACGTAACGGGCCCGTAAAGCTGTTCCGTTTTCATTGAAGATGGGGATTTCAAAAGTTTTGAAAATGACAAAATAAAACTACGAGCTAAAGAAACAAAAAGGACTGGTTTGGGAGCCAGACCCTGCTCTCCTATCCTTTAAATTTTGATTTTAAAACATGGCTTCGGGCTCGTTAAGTTACCGGAACTTTCGAGAAACGGGCCCCTGATCCGTATCCCCCAAAATATACACAGTTTGAATCATACATTAAATGAAGATACCATCTTCTTGTTATGATTGAAATACAGTTCAATTAATCATACTCCTAAAAAAGCGTACGCTTTATATTTTTTTCTGATAGTAGCCTCTATTCGTAATGTTATTTTGAAAAGAATGCTTTATGATTTTGTTTGTGAAAAAAAAATTGTGATTAACTAATTTGATATGATTCCGCTGGGAGCCCCCTATCATCGCGATATTAAAGAAATACTTTTGGATTGTCAAAAGGAACTCACCTGGACCACACATTTCACAGCTCTTCTTGCAGTTCTGAGCCATGTAGTCAGGTCGCGTCGCACATTCATTCTTTGACACCCATTCTGGACAGCGTTGGTCGATGTCTTCACATTTGTCAGTATCTCCTGATACAAATTCAGCAAATTTTCCAAGTTATTGACACGATGAAGAATGCCTCAAAATAATTGATGATTAAACAATCATTCATACCCATGATCTAAGGACACCACAGAAAGTTTTTCCAGCATAAGTCGTCATTCTATACGGGGATTACCCCATCAAAAATTTAACGACAACCATTTGGCCATTACATGGTGAAAAAAAGGTGTGGACTTGGTAGATTTACTCCCCTTTTTTATAGTATATATTACATTTCATGGTGGAGGTGCACATAGCAACACTTCACCTACGTTCAGACTGTTCATAGACACCCCACTCAAATCAAAGTAACGTTTTTCTAAACATTACTTGGAAGGAAGTAAAGCAGGTGGCCACTGAAATGTGCAGACGAGGAATTGAGCAGCAAAAAGAACCTTAGCGTGCTGGACATCTCAGAAAATCAATTGGACCGCTGCAGAAGAGTCCAATAGAGTGCAACCAAGGAGCACATCTATTTGAGAAGTTAAGAGTAAAACAAGTTTGATCTTGGAACTTTCCTCGGCGATGTCAAACGCAGCACACGATATCACTCTACCACTCTTCTGTCTACATATGGCAAGGAGGAATATCTTATGATATGTGTCATGCCCAGTACTGGTCATTAAACAAATCCAGCAGCGTTATCGTTAAACCATATGATAGATTTATTACCTCTCGCTCTTCTGCAGAACCGGCAGCTCCATGGACACCTGTCAATCATGTAATGGTAATTGGGCGCGCAGAATCCATTTTTAGCCTCTTTTGAGCACGATTTAACTCTATCATAACACTCCAGCGGATTGATACGAACTATGGGGTAAATAAAAATGGTTTACAGTTTTACCGTCACTACCACATGCAACGATGTGTATACTGACTTGATTTATTTAAGCAAAAAGATCGATAAGCTTTTATGACCAATAAAAAAATAAACAGAAGTGTCTTGAGGACGCATTTTTTTTAACGACATGATATTTGCATCTCTCTCTCCCTCTCTCTCTCTCTCTCTCTCTCTCTCTCCTCTTTTGATGCAATAATGTTGTGATAAAGCGTATTTGTTTACCGCAGAAGACAGTATGGTGGGGGAGTTCGAGATGGACAATTGTAAATTAAGAAGCAAAACAAAACAACAGTAACCCCAACAACAAAGGCAGCGATAGAATTCCGAAAACGTAGGTCAAAGTCTGCTTTGGATCAAATCCACGGTCACCGCGAAATTCAAAGACTAGTATCAATTCATGAAGAAAGGTCGTGGGAATCTTTAACTAAGAGAGCCCTATGACACAATTAAGTTAAATTACTGGATGTACAGTATGTCTGACCTCGAGAAACAACTAATGTTATCGGGGCACCTTGTACGGCTCCTCTCGTAAAAAGATGAAATACTGAAACATCCGAACAAACTCTAGATGTAACACGCAATGTAATAACGATTTTGAAGAGAAGAAACTCTAATAGAAATGACACTTCTTTCGAAACCAATCTTTTTTATGACGCACGTCCAAATGTTGCAATATCTATGTGAGTGTTTTTTCATCAAGGAACTACATCATGAAATAAACTATGTAATTTAATTTTTGAGATTGCGTATTGGACCAATCCTGCTGACTAATGACTGAAAAATTGAAAACGACCACATTGTAAACTGTGATAGAAATCAGTTCTCAGGTCTTTGTGATTTGGGTGAACATTTGGTTGGACTCCTCTCCAGAACACATCAGTTAATTTAGAAGTGGATCTACCAGAAAACAGTTGTTTACACTGTACCTGAGACAATGACATGTATAATGATAGAGAAGATAGCATTTTGAGTCTTTCGTTCGCATTCAAACATCCCGTTATAAGTTTCGTGGTATCTGAAGAATTAAATCAAAAGGTGTGTAAAGAAAAAAAAGCTAAATTTCTATTTAATTTCCATAGTTAAATCTACGTTCATTAAATTCTCATCGAGGAATTGTATAGAACTATAATTTTTGTTATTAGAGTCATAAAATAAGATTTGAAAGGGTTGTTCTCAATAAATTTGAGAAAAGCACGTATTAGGAGAAATGTTCAGGGGCTGGAAGCCCGTTGTTCAGTTTAGAAAAAAGCCATCTCCCACCCCTAGCCTAATCCTGGGAAAGGCATTGATGAGTGCATATTTCCAACTTTAACAAGATGTAATTTTGATCAATCACTCAATCAAGACTTTATTGTACATGTGACTGCACATGACATTAACAATATTAGCTTACCCTAGATCCACGATCTTTCAGCCACTGAAACTCGTCCTGGATTTCAACGCCGTGCACCTTTAGGTAGCTGGGAACTTTCTTCGGTTTCGGTTCGCCGAATGACCCTCCAAACAGCCTCGAGATAATACTGATTGAAGACAAACCTCGCAAAGCCACGCTAGAGTAAGGGCTGCACGCGGCAAATGTGACGCCCTTGGCCAAACGACTGACTTGCATATTTTGTTACTGAATGGAAACAGAAGTAAAACTCTGTGCTGTGGAATTCCATCTGCTTTGTTTCCCGATCGCAGTTGAAATATGCAAAGAAATGATCAATCCATCTGGATATCTCGATGCTTGTCCATTTTAAATCGTGAGCGCGGACCCTAAACCTGTTCAGCGGTTACGGTCATTACGATGGTCGATAGTTACGCTGTGTGGTAGACCTGAAACTTCTCCAGCGGAAATAAGAACGCTCGTTGTGTGACTTTGCTCTGGTGGTGACAGCATAGAGGTCGCCTCAGTTTTCTTTTAATAGGCAAAAAGCCTGATTTTGTTTTCAAGTATTTTTTTATCCGCTGGCTGTACGATGGTGGTAACTCGCAACCTGTACAAAGTGTACAAAGGGACCGGTCATTCTTTATTGCCTGAACGGGATGTGTGTGTGTGTGTGTGTGTGTGTGTGTGTGTGTGTGTGTGAGTGTGTGTGTGTGTGTGTGTGTGTGGGGGGGGGGGGGGTGGGGGGGGCGTGGGGGAGGAGAAAGCGATGGGAAGCTTGTGTAACAATAAAATATATCTGATCCACCCTGAAGATCTTTTGTATTCTTATGACCCCCCTTCGATTCATTTGTAGTCAATTTCCTATAGCTTCTCCTCCATGCCTTGTCAGCGACGACTGGCCCCCTCTCCGTTGCACTTGAAAACCATCAGATCCCTCAAAATCGTCTAAACTCCCTCCCCTGGGTAATAAATTAGGACTAATCCCCAACAACATACAAAAGACTTCAAGCATGATAAACATTTCATCGTTTCGTGCAAAAACATTTTGAGCATACCTTGGCGGAAAGTGGAGCTATTGCCTCTATCTCTAACATCTTGGGTCCAGAACAGTTGACTTATGATAAACTGAAAATTAAATGGCGTGTTTCAGTTCCGTGGCGAAGACTAGCTTCGCACTTTGAAGGTGTATGTATTTATCATGGGTTACGTAAACCTTTCTTTGGGGTACAGATGTTGATCGGATTAGAGCCGTACCGTTTCTCAATGATGATAACACGATTCAGTCCTTAAAGGATGAACTCCCAGCATATCTGGCGATTGTAGGAAACATCCCAGATGATTTTGATGCTCTTGCGGACACCTGGCGATGGTGGAGAAACAAAGCTGCAGAAATACCATCCTGGGCCTCTACTGTCTAGAAAATCGCCCTTGTACAGCCATCATTTGCTGCCAATGAGAGGGTGTTTTCGTTGCTGGCAACAAAATGTTGTTACAATTGCTTCATTAGCGCCAGGTAGGCTAAATATTCGAGCTATTGTCATTTATATTCATTGGCGTCTTACGGCCGCCCCTACGCCCTCAACTTAAATACCCAGTGACTAGGGATTGTCAGTTTCTCTTAGAAGAAGTTTTTGCATATACGAACATAGTTTAGATTGTTTTGTAGGGTGGTTTCTTTTTCTTGCTTTACTTTTTACATTTCCGAGTTTTTCATTCCGTTTATGTATCATTCCTATCAATTTTGTTGACGAGGGCATAATAAAGAGGGTCGCATACGGCTCGTTTGAGCGGGGTAGCGAATTAGAATATAAATACTACTGATCACTATTACATCGCATACATGTTGACGTTAAGTTCTTATAGCTTTTTAGACCGAGCTCGTTTTAGATTGACGAGTCTATCAAAGAATTGTTCCTCCGCATTAAAAATTTTTTCCATTTAGGCGTATTTTGAACTTTTCGATTTTTCGGAGAAAAAAAACCGCGATAGAACTTTTTAATATAATTTTCGAAAAAGTTCATTAAAAAAGTCCTTTGGAAAAAATAAAACCAATGACGAAATTTTCTAACCGTCGGAAATTTCGCAACCTTTCTTAAGTCCCACTTGATTATACTTATGTACGCAGGTGGCACTCGGCTAGCTAGATTAAGCTTTGATGTTAAAGAACACATCATAGAGAACTGTTCGAGGTCCAACCCGTCGGTGCCTTTCGATGAGGCCATCACTGAGGGAAGCTGTCGTTTCACTCACTACCAGGATCATCAGAAGTGACCACATTCAAAGTTTCCCTACAGTTGAATAAGTATTTAATAAATAGATTCCTTATTACCGTGGGTCCATTCAGAGAAAGATCACAAGGAAGTAGCACATGAGGAGCAGTCGAGTGTGTCAATGATGTTTTTACTAATTCTTACCACTAATTACTTCATGAAATAAAGAAGCGAAAAAGTTGCTGAAGGTGACGTCATCTATGCTTCTATCCTCCAAGACACTCTTTTTCTTCAAATAAGGACGTTCAGGCTGCGATTAACCAAAATTTCAAGAACATAGTTAGAACATATCCTGGCCGAGAGCGTATTTACTTTCCTCTTTCATTTTGTGAGAAGTATAATAAAAGGTAAAAGAAAAGTAACAGTGTGGTCTAACAGGACAACTGTTTGTTATACAATTCAAAGTACACGTATATACACATAATAAAGCCTGCCATTCTAGTTAACAAATGGTGTTAGGCCTGTAGCTTGTCAAACAATATACCAAAAGCCCATGGCTCAAGACACTGGCTGGCCTCTCTAATATAAATGTATGCAAATTTGAAAAAGAAACACACACATATTATCATCTCTTTGTCAGGCACTGTGGCACTGTTTGCGGCCGGGCTAAGATGGAGATTTTAGCTGTTTAACCCGCTCACACGCTTGCATTTTCAGACTCTTTAATTTTATCGTCGTTTTTCTCAGTTTTAATGTATCCATGTACTTCAAAGGGAAAATAATAGCAATATAGTATATGCTCTTGGTTATAAATATGTTTTGGACCCCTCTAAGATAGAGTCTGTAAATCCTTGCCTAGAGGCTCGGGCTAAAATAACTCTGAATCGGCCCCAAAACATATAACTATACCTCCATGCGCTGTTTTGTTAACGGCTCTTTCCCATTAATCTAAACACATTGACGCAATCAATATCCTTTTTTTTTTTTTAATTCCAAGAATATCTCGTCTGGATATTTGAACCTCCGTTAAAGTTAAAGATTTTTTTAATGAACGCCTGAAAAGTAGTAACAAAGGCCAAGATCGCCGAGGTAAAGTAGCTCTCGCAAAGCTGTTTACGAAAATGTCTCTTTTAAAATTCAAAACGTATTTAAAACGTACTCGAGAAGCCAAAATAATAAAAATAAAAAAATGTATCTTAAGTGCTGATCACAAACTGAATGTGCTTTGCCTCTCCATCAGGCAGAAATTAGATTAAATACGTCAATCAAACTCCTCGGAAACCTCAGTTGTTCCGACAGAAGAATAAAATTCTGAGAACAAAGCCAGATGAGCCAGCTGTACGTACGGGCTCCCAAGTCGCTGAACTAGTCCTTTAAGAAGTATTGATGAAGAATTCCTCCTATATTGTTAGTGAAAACGCCAAGAGTGGCAGTGAAAAGTTAAAAAAATTATATTTTTTAAATCCAATGTGTAGCTTGTCTGTTTGTTCCGGCACAGATGGTATCGTGAATCATTCATTTCATTTCAATTTTGTGCGTTTATGGAGGGCGGGAGAATCTGTAGAATAAGTGCGCAGTACGTTAAAACCCGTCACTCTTGTCCAACGAATTCTCCCTGGTCTTAAATTAGTTGTTTAAGAGACTTTTATAACGAAAATAAACTGCACTGGTCTTGACAGTGCTCATAAACAGAGTGAGAAAAGAGGGGGTGGACGTTTCACATGTACAGCCCCTCTCGCCGAATCCTGCCCCGAACCTTTCTCATTTGGACATGTTTACGCTCAGCTAAATAAGGCGGTAGAAAGTATAAGCCGGGTCGAACGTAGCCTGTAATTCAGTATGACAAATAACGCAGTATTGTCTCTGACGCTTAGCTAGTTAGGGATAAGTTCCTTTTCATTTGAAAAATTCAGAACATAAAAATCCATTAGTAACAGAGCGCGCGTCGAAGAGTTAAATTGAATTTTATTAACCGTTTGACTTGTATTAAATTTAGAAGGTAATTAACAACGTGATGTCGATAACTGTCAAAACTAAGAAATATAAACCCCGTGTCAAAGCGAACGATCTAGCAGTTCAGTCGCTTTCGGGAAAGGTTACGTTGTATTCCACCAAGAATAAGATGTCAAAATCCTTGGGTGTCCTGTGCCTTGTGGCTTCAGTTTTAATGATGACTTCTTTTCAGGATAGTGAAGCTCTCGTGCCCACTTCAAAATGCCCAAAGGGTTCCCCACGTTGTCCTGGAAATAAGCGCTTTTTACTTAACCAGGCAGAGAAGGTAACACAAATGTTTACTTTTATTTAAGCACTTCAAATTGTCGAAGTGTGAGTGGGACATTTTTTAAATTTGTCCACGACAAAAAAAAAAAAAATTGAGTGCATGTATTTGTGGTAACAGCCGGAGATGAATAGAATTATAATCTTCAGTTAGGACAAAAGCACAAGGACTGAATCATTTTGGTCCTGGTAATATACTTCAATCGACTTCCTTTCTTTTTTTCCGGCTTAAAGAATAATCCTAGTTCTCAAAATTTATTCAGAGTAGGGATTAAGGTTTGGATCTGTTTGGTTTAAAAACTAACTGCGATGTCCCTTAACCTGTTACCGCTCGAGGTGATCCATTTGGATATTACGATTTTCTTGCAACTCTTTGGTGAACAGGTACTGAGTAATAAGAAAGTAGAAAATTATCCACTAAGGTTGTGTATCGGACATCACACCTCATTCTCAGTGATGGCTGACTGAGAAACTTTTAAACAGTAGTTCTTTCTCAAGTTTTCCTTTAAAATTTTGTACGGGAAATTGGCGCAGCCGGCCAAAATTTATTCGTTAGCGCATGCTCGACGTTTTACCGCTGGGTTGCTGTGTTGTGGTCTCGTAAAAAAATTGCCCTCAGAAGCTATGAAAATGGGCGAAATGCAAAATGTTTTAACCATCAATCAGGAGAATAGTACAGTCTGGGCGCAAGCTGGCGTCAAATTTGAATGTACAGAGACAAAAAGAAATTAAGTTGACTTTTTAATTTGTCATCGGTCACTTCTGTCCTTTGAAATAGCACGTTCCGTTTCAATTATTACTGTTTCAGGCAGCTGAACATCAAAGACGCATTTGTGAGGCCGCACGTACTTTAAACTGCGAAAGTGAGGAACTACAGTCAAGACAGGTGGAAGATGACGGGCGCTATTAAGGAATACCTGTTTAGTTGAAAGTTTTGTTAAATTTAAAACACTCTGTCACTTACAATAAAAGTAAAATGC
>NC_142524.1:24761357-24778857 GCF_964205215.1 Stylophora pistillata
ATCAAAGTGAGGTTTTACTAAAGCTTGGTAGATGAGATGTAAGGTTGATGCTGGGATCAGGTGCCTAATTCGCTTTAGGGCCCCGATACCAGAGGCGATCTTTTTCGTTAGTTTTTCGATGTGACTATGCCAATCGAGTTTATCGTCTATTATTACACCAAGCGATTTTGTAGCTGAAACCTGGCTCACTTGAGTATTGTTCATTCTAATTGTTGGTGAAGCTGTGAGAGTATTCAGTCTCTGCCTCGACCCTATTAGCATGAATTCAGTTTTAGTCATGTTCAACGTTTGTTCGCTTGTAGCCAGTTGAAGACGTTTTCTAGGTCTTCGTTTAGACAAAACTGAACGTTCTCAAGATTGCTTCCCGCATATGTGAGGTGCGTGTCATCGGCATACATTCTCGGTTTACAATTTGATAAGCAATTTGGAAGATCGTTGATATCTAATAAGAACAATAATGGACGGAGAATGGTCCCTTGAGGGACGCCGCAAGTCAACGAGTAGCTACTGGATAGCGACCCGTTGACAGAGCATTTTTGTGTTCGGTTTTCCAAATATGACTGAAACCATCTGAAAGACTTTCCATGTATACCATAATAGTTTAGTTTCGATAGAAGGATCTGATGATCAACAGTGTCAAAAGCTTTTTTCAAATCTAGAAAAATGACTCCATTGATTTTCTCGTTATCAATATTATATGCCCAAGAATCTGTCGCTTCCAACAAAGCTGTTACAGTTGAATGATTAGCACGAAACCCTGATTGGTTTTGACATAAAATATCGTGCTCTTCCAAATAGGCATATAACTGTTCATAAACTATCCTTTCAAACACCTTCGCCATTATTGGAATCACCGATATTGGGCGGTAATTGTTAGCATCACCGCGGTCACCTTGTTTATAAAGAGGGGTAATCCTTGCATATTTCCAGTCGTCTGAGAACGTCCCTTGGCTAATAGATTGATTGAAAATATCACATATCGGCACACAAATGAGATCAGCACATTCCCTGTTAAGCCTAGCAGATATTTTGTCAAGGCCTGTTGCCTTTGACTTGTCTAGTTTATTTAAAAGTGAAAATACTTTAGTTGGATTGGTGGGTTGGAGCTTAAACCGTTTATGTGTTGCGGTAAGATATCTTTGATAGCTACCATTATCACAATTTATCTCACTGGCAAGTTTTGGACCAATATTAGCAAAGTGGTTATTGAATTCGTTTGATAGCTCCAACGGATTAGTTATCGTTAATCCGTTCACTTTTAGTGACGCCACTGGCGTTTTCCCAGATTTTCGAGAAGTTAGCTCGTTTATAGTCTGCCAGGTCTTTCGGGAGTCGCTGGTTTGCTTATTAAAACTATTTTGGTAAATAAGCTTGCTTAGCTGAGCGTATTTGTTTATTGACTATATTTCTTTGTTTCTTAAATAATGCCCAATCGTTAGGATCATTTGTCTTGCCAGCTTTGATTTTTAATGTCTCTATTATGCATAAGGTCTTTCAATTCAGAGGTAATCTACGGAGAACTCCGTGAACGAACGCGCATCGTTTTCAGTGGGGCATGTTTGTCAGCGATAGCCAGAAATGTACATTTCCATTGCTGCCACATCACGTTTGGGTTGGAAGACTCGTATACATTATCCCAGCATTAAGATAGAGTATCATAACGAAACTTTTGGCGATCGAAATTTCGGAAATTTCTGTATGTAATAGAATTATGTCCGTTAGACATCCCATTCAGGGCAAGTTTTCTATATACATACACCATGCTATGATCACTTATTCCGATATGACAAACTCCCGAACATGCAATCTTATCCGAGCAGTTGGTATGGATTAAATCAATTAGAGTTGATGAGGTGGGTGTTATCCTCGTCGGTTCAGAGATAAGCTGCTCGAGTCCGTAGACATCAGCAATACTCCTTAATTTGGATGTGTTATTGTCATATCGAGTCGTGATCATGTCACAGTTGATGTCTCCCAGTACAAAAAATTCTACATTTTCACTATCCAATCTCCCAATTAGGGATTCAAAAGGTGAGAAAATGCCAATAGGAGAGTCAGGTGGTCTGTACCAAGTAACAATCACAAAAGATTTTGAATTTGGCTTATGGATTTCCAAGCAAAGATTTTCTAGTGTATCCATGTGTAGGTCATTTCGTACTGTAAAGTTGATTGAAGTTTTTACATGGAAGCATACCCCTCCGCCGCATTTTGTTAGTCTATCGCGGCGAACTATTTCGTATCCCGGAATATGAACTTCTTGATCTCGAATACTCACATTCAGTTTCGTTTCATTTATGGAAACAATATCGATATCATTGTTTGCTAATATGATTCTTAATTCGTCTATATGAGTAATTAATTGATTAATATTGAGTGATGCCATTCTAAAACCGCGCAAAGGAGGCAATATTGAGACAGATTTTTCGGCCTTTTGGTTGTTTAATTGATCCCGCACGGCATTGACGGACAGCACATTATCTCATTCTAGGTGCGATTTAAAATTATTATAAAACTGCTCATTACCTTTAAAATTTGAGTGCAGTCCACCTTTGTTGAGTCCACTATGAGATATGTTCTCATGATGGATTAATTTCCATCCATTTTGATGGCAGAACTTCTTTAGATGCTTGTTGGTTGTTTTCACTGCCTGGTCCAGCTTATCTTTTCTGCATACAAGCTCCGACAGCGTAACTGTAGTATCGCAGGTGCCCTCGATCTGTCTCGCGAGATCCACAATCGATTCCGCAACAGCCTCTGGTTCCCTGGTTTTAAGATCATTAGTCCCAATGTGTAAAATCACTTCATTGGGCGAAGATTCCAGATTTGGCTTGAGATAGTGATTCATGGTCACTGTCGTAGCGCCCGAAAAAGGCTTGACTATAACCCTGTGGCCAACTGCTTTTCCCAGATCTTTTCCAGGTATTCTTGAGATCATCGAATCTCCTATGAGCAGGGTTGTGCGCTCTTTTGGTTGTTTTTCGGGTTCGTATTCTTTTCCTGTCAGGGTGTTATTAGGACCTCCTTTACCTTTCGATTTCTTTCTTTTGTTCTTTGATTTCACAATGAAACCTTGTTCTTTGTTGGCGCAAGGTGTTGACTCCTACATATTTTGGACAATGGTATGTTCGTTAGAGGTGTTACTCATTGAACGGCATTGAGTAGCTGCTTCTCTGGATACGATTTGCAATGCAAAACTTAAAGAATCGCGTTCTTGGACTAACTTTTATTTTCTTCCTTCAAAGATAGAACTATCTCCCTAAGTCGAGAATTTTCGGATCTCAGGTCTTCCTCATTAGGTTTCTCTTTTATATGAGCCCATAAGTTCAGCACTTCAGATTTCAGACAGTCCAACTCCTCTTGTACTGATTTGGCATTCTTGTTAAACGCCGGAGTAGAAGCTTCTTCTTCATTCACGAGAATAACTGAGTCGTCATCAGCCGGTATCTGGAGTAGCTTCTTCAGTTTGGCTTTCATTGCTTTTGTATCCGGACCTTGGACTTGAAGGGTACCGGTACTGTTAAATAAAACCAACGTGATTGTCTTCGACTTCAAAGAACTTGACCTTTCAGAGCACAGGCAGCCCAAGCTCACTACGAGAAAAGCGGACGTGACTCTTACCGTGTTGCGTAACGTTTTATATTTAGAAAGGTTTGTATGGGATGTTATCGGTTTGCCTTAAAAGAGAGAAAAAAATGTCTTGTTTTGAAATATAATGGGCTCACTTTATTGCCTTGTTGTTTTCTTTGTTGATTCCGAACGTCTCAGGCCATTTTGAAGCGTTTTCGGCGAGTTAGCGCTATGTTGGTGTTCAACTGCTAAAAGAAAGACAAGGCCGGAAACCTATTTTAGAAGCGTCCGTCGCCCGAAGCGAATAATTCCGCCAAAAAATTTCCACCAGTCTCGATTCCTCCAGAAAATCAAAGCAGAGATGTTGCAGTTCCATTTTCCATTCACTCGATTCACAATTCCTCCCCCAGATCTTTCACTAGCGATACTTTTATCTCCAGATCGATAGGCTTTCCCATTTCGAATTTGGCTGGTTGAAACGACCACTGTCCCTTCGCCGATCGCACAGTATGTTGGGTAACAAAAATAAGCCCGGCGAGGGTAGCCAGCGGCCTGCAGTCCAAAAACAAACCCGTTAGCTCCCCTGGAATTTCGCCGCAGGTTTCGTTCATAGCTTGACACTCAGGAACGTGCACATGGCGATCGATCTCGGGTTTCCACTGAGATATTTAAATTAGTAAACACATTTTCATTCGATGTTGATTGGTCGATCAAAACAATGCGGTCTTGACAAAACCTCTCGAGGGGACCAGGGGAGCTAACGGGTTTGTTTTTGGACTGCAGGCCGCTGGCTACCCTCGCCGGGCTTATTTTTGTTACCCAACATACTGTGCGATCGGCGAAGGGACAGTGGTCGTTTCAACCAGCCAAATTCGAAATGGGAAAGCCTATCGATCTGGAGATAAAAGTATCGCTAGTGAAAGATCTGGGGGAGGAATTGTGAATCGAGTGAATGGAAAATGGAACTGCAACATCTCTGCTTTGATTTTCTGGAGGAATCGAGACTGGTGGAAATTTTTTGGCGGAATTATTCGCTTCGGGCGACGGACGCTTCTAAAATAGGTTTCCGGCCTTGTCTTTCTTTTAGCAGTTGAACACCAACATAGCGCTAACTCGCCGAAAACGCTTCAAAATGGCCTGAGACGTTCGGAATCAACAAAGAAAACAACAAGGCAATAAAGTGAGCCCATTATATTTCAAAACAAGACATTTTTTTTTCTCTTTTAAGGCAAACCGATAACATCCCATACAAACCTTTCTAAATATAAAACGTTACGCAACACGGTAAGAGTCACGTCCGCTTTTCTCGTAGTGAGCTTGGGCTGCCTGTGTTCAGAGGGACTCGCGGTTGCAGAAACTTCCAAATTTAGGACTTTCGAACAAAATTCCTGAAGTTGTGTTAGGCTCCCTTTCCACTTGAATAGACTTTGTTTGTCGTCCCAATGTAGATATTGGTTTAAGGGAGATGAAGAAGGTTCAGTGGCAACAAATTCGGCGGAATTCGTGGAGCCTTCAGATACACGTCCGCAAGCCATCATGCGAGTATCTTGGTCTGATGGAGTCGAAGAGGTGTGATTTTGAATATTTAATAAGTTCCCATGATTTACTGAATCATGCTTTCCCTTGGCCCTTGGATAGCTAATGTCGAACTGTTTTCGTCTTGAGATAACTGGAAGAATATGGTTAACTCTATGATCCGCCTGTAGTTTGCGTTGGATCCCGCCGCGTATTCCTCTGGTTGGTTTTAAGATTCCAGCAAATTTGCAAGCGGTCCATTCAGAACGCCGCAAAGGTTTGATAGTTTGTGTCGAAGTTCATATATTTTGAACTGCGGTATTAAATACGTATGATGCACGATCCTTCGCAGTAGATACCGCAGTTCAAAATATATGAACTTCATATATCCACTGTATCTGATTTATCATCACGGGTTTATTACGAATCAACTTAAACGGCCTGCTCCCAGTTGGCTTGTTAGCTCAATTGGTAGAGCGCTGCACTAGTATCGCAGAGGTCAGTGGTTCGAATCCCGTACAGGCCTGATTTTTTTCAGGTCTGATTTTCGCTATTGCATAAATTGCGCTAACTACTGCGAAGGATCGCGCATCATACATTTTACTTCTGTTGCAAGTTTTAAGTTTTAGCTTGTCAAACACTATACCAAAAGCCCATGGGTCGAGACATTGGCTGGCCTCTCTAATGTATTTGTATACAAAGTCTAAAAAGAAACACACATATTATTATCTCTTTGTCGGGCACTGAGGCACTGTTTGCGGGCCAAGATAAAATTTTAGCTGTTTAGCCCGCTCACACGCTCGCATTTTCAGACTCTTTAATTTTATCGTAATTTTTCTCAGTTTTTAATGTCTCCATGTACTTCAAAGTGAAAATAATAGTAATATAGTATATGCTATTGGTTATGAATAGGTTTCAGACCCCTCTCAGATAAAGTCATTTAATCCTCGCTTAGAGGCTCCGGCTAAAATGACTCTGAATCGGCCCGAAAACATAATTAGACCTTCTGTTAACGGCTTTTTTCCCTTTGATCTAAACACATTGACGCAATTAATCTCCAAGAATATCTCGTCTGGAGATTTGAACCTCCGTTAAAGTTAAAGATTTTTCAATGAGCGCCTGAAAAGTAGTAACAATATGGTTTCGGCACATATGGTATCGTGAATGATTCATTTCATTTCATTTTTACGCGTTTATGGAGGGAGGAGGGATCTGTAGAATAAGTATGCAGTTAAAAGGCGTCACTCGTCTTCAATGAATTCTTCCTGGTCTTTAATTGGTTGTTTAAGATGCTTTTGTAACGAAAATAAACTGCACTGCTCTTGACAGTGCTCATAAACAGAGTGAAAAAAGAGGGGGCTGAATTTTCACATGTACAGCCCCTCCCGCCAAATCCTGCTCCGAACCTTTTTAATTTCGACATGTGTATCGACGCTCAGCTTAATAAGGCGATAGAAAGTATAAGCCAGCCGTGTCGAATGTAGCCTGTAATTCAATACTGCAGAACATAAAAATCCATTAGTAACAGACTGCGCGCCGGAGAGTTCAATTAAATTTTATTTACCGTTTGACTTGTACTAAATTTAGAAGTCGATAATTGCCAAAACTAAGAAATATAAATAATTTACCATTTCAACTTTGTTGATATATCCAAATTATTAAGAAATATAAACCCCTCGTCAAAGCGATCGATCTAACAGTTACGTCGCTCTAGGGAAAGGTTACACATTGATTAGCATCCGCTGTTTTTCACCATGAATAAGCTGTCAAACTCCTTGGGTTTTCTGTGCCTCATGGCTACAGTTTTATTGCAGACCTTTTTTCAGGATAGTGAAGCTGTCATGCCTGTTGCAAAATGCCCAGAGAAATCGCTTTATTGTCCTGGACATAAGCGCTTTTCACTGAGCCGGGGAAAAGAAGGTAACTCAAGCATTAACATTCGTTTAAACACTTCAAATTGGCAAAGCGTAAGCTGAACATTTGTAATTTATCTACGACAAAAAAAAAAAATTTGGGCACATGTATTTGTGGTAACAGCCGGAGCTGAATAGAATTATAATCTTCAGTTAGGACAAAAGTAAAAGGACTAAATCATCTTGGGCCTGGTGATATACCTCAGTCAACTTTCTTTCTTATTTTTCGCCTTAAAGAATAATCCTAGTTCTCAAAACTCATTCAGAGTAGGGATTAAGGTTTGGATCTGTTTGGTTTAAAAACTAATTGCGATGTCCCTTAACCTGTTACCGCTCGAGGTGATCAATCGGAAATTAGGATTTTCTTGCAATTCTCCTAAACTCTTCAGTGAACAGGTGCTGAATAGAAAGAATCAAGAATATTATCCACTGTTTCTCTATCGGACATCACACCTCAATCTCAGTGATGGCTGACTGAGAAATGCTTGAATAATAGTTGTTTCTCAAGTTTTCCTTTAAAATTTTTGCGCGGGAAATCGGCGCAGTGGGCCAAAATTGATTCTTTAGCGCATGCTCGATGTTTTACCACTGTAGCTGTATTGTGGTCTCGTAAAAAAAAATTGCCCTCAGGGGCTATGAAAACGGGTGAAATGCATCAGTTAGGAGAAAAGGCTTTTCAAGTACAATATGGGCGCTAGCTGGCGTCGCGCGTCAAATTTGAATGTACAGAGACAAAAAGAAATGAAGTTTTTAATTTTTGATCGGTCACTTCTGTCATTTGAAATTGCACGTTTCATTTCAAATATTACTGTTTCAGGCAGTTGAACATCAAAGATGCATTTGTGAGGCCGCACATACTTTAAACTGCGAGAGTGAAGAACTTCAGTGAAAACAGCTGGAAGATGACGGACGCCATTAAGGAACACCTGTTTAGTTGGAAGTTTTGTTTAATTAAAAACCCTCTGTCGCTTAAAATAAAGTGAAACTCTTAGTTTAAACAGCTTGCCGTCTGAACTGTTTTTACAAAGTTTAGAAACCGCACAAGTTCCGAAAATTCCTTCCATTTAGCTTCAGTAAAATACCTCCTTCGCCAGCGAAAAGATTTGAAAGTGATCCTAAATCGAGAGGGCAGAAAATGTTCTCTGTCCAAGTTAACAAAAGAAACTTACATTTTCTTTTCAACCCATTAAATTAAAGCTCGAGATCGTAAGACTGCGCTTAAAATTCGAGATTTCCAACTATTTACATTGTGTGTGCATCATTAACAGCACAATCCTAAAAATAATTAATTCAAGTAGTGGCAGTTTTAGACTCTGGGACCGAGCAGTTACTCAGGGATTTCCATTGTTCAACTCCTTCCGGTTCCACTGTACCCACCTGAAAATAAATGAACAGGTCCAATCAATCAATCAATCAATCAATCAATTAGCGATAAAATAAATTAGAAAAAAAATGTTGCCTTATATCAATCAATATATAAATTAATTCCATGCGAATTAAACGAAATTAACATCCAAATTCTATTTTGGGTAAACTGGGGTCCTTCTGCGCAAATGACGTGATTAATTCCCGATCCAAACTAAAAGCCTATATTTTGTCACAGATTATTTATATGAGCTCAAAACTGTTTCGTACATCATTAGACCAAGTGAAAGAAAATGTTTGAGACAGTTAAAATGGGGAAACCAGTGAGTATTGAGGATTGAAATGGAAAGAAAGCCCAAGAGAACCTAAATATAGTAGGTTTTATTTGGGCCTCTTCAGAAGAGGATACCACGAATGAGGGCCGAGAAAACGCTTATGAATGAATCGCGAAATTTGCATTCTTTATGACTATGACGAAGTAAAGGACCATAAATATGCAAAAAAAAAAAGAACGAAGCTAATACCCAGCTATCTTCACCGAACAAGCCTGGTCAATAACGGATTTACTGTTTAAGAAAAGGATTTCACTTTATCAAGAATCAAGAATGACTTGTTTACTACGAGAGCCAGGAAAGAAAGCCAACTGTGTTTGTAGCAAAATAAAGCCACTAGAATCATCTATATTTTCTTTGTTTTGACTATCCTCTAGCTCTCTTTACTTCTCTATACAAGAATTGCAAAGTTAGTACTGACTCAATTTTTTTTCTTACCTGGGATCAAAGCGGGCAATCCTAAGCAGGCAAGATGGGCCCATCATGCCCGCTCGAGTGTCCAATCAGAACACAGGATTCGCTTTATATCGCCCGCGGGCGCTGCCAGCGATATACTAACAGAACTTATTATCCAACTACACTTCAGTGGTGTCTCGCGTGCAAGCGATGTAGCGCGTCCGGTTTAAACTGAAGGTATCTAAACCACTATATCAAATTAAAGCTTATATGACTGGCTATTAGACTATACCAAAAATTTTGAAAAAAAATTAAATGTCGAGTGTTTCACAACTTCTAAATGCGAGCGCCCGAATCACCCTTTAAGAACTACAAGTCAAAAGGAATTTGTTCGAATGCTCTCAAATTTTGACAGTAGCTAGTTAAAAAAAACGTGTCTCTGAATTTTTTATTTCTAAATACTTTTTTTATCAAGAGTGAATTTGTACGATCACTCCACATTTTTTTAATCCTATTTCAAAAATGTTCCATAACTTTTCACTGAAGTTGAATATGGCAAATCACAGACACGTTATTTTAGCGCTTTGGCCCCGGAAACGGAGGAGCACATTAGACAAGCGCAAAACAAAATTCGCTTTAATATGTAACGTTCAAAAGGTGATTCGGACGCTCGCATTTAGAAGTCGAGAAAAATTCTACAATTAATTTTTTTTCAAAATTTTTGGTAGAGTCTGATAGCCAGTCCTATAAGCTTTAATTTGATATAGGGGTTTAGATATCTACAGTTTAAACCGGACGCGCTACATCGCTTGCACGCGAGACACCCCTGAAGGTGCACGGTAACCTTAAGTGTTAAAAGCAGAGCTACTTCTCAAATGAATGGCACACTGTGGTTACTGTAACATGTGATGCGGCGAGACCATTTAGTGGGGTGCAGCACTGTTTTTATTGGTAAAACTGCATAATCAAGATTAAATGCAGTTGTTTTCTGATTTCCTGTAATCTATGGTAAGATTTCTGCATGGCCCTGTACTTCCTTACTGCACCTGTCAATGGGTTGTTCCAGGGTAGAGGTGGGGGGGGGGGGGGTTGGTTTGCAGCCCCCCGCCTCTTGGTTAGGGATTTTGAAATTCATGCACTGCCTTACTGCCATCTCCCACTCCTAATCCTGGGAAAGCCATTAATGAGTACATATTTCCAACTTTAACAAGATGTAATTTTGTTCAGTCAATAATACTGTATTGTACATATAGCTACACGTGACATTAATAATTTTACCTTACCCTAGATCCACGATCTTTTAGCCACTGAAACTCGTCCTGGATTTCAAAACCGTGCACCTTCAGGTGGCTGGGACGTTTCTTTTTCTTGGGCTCGCTGAATGACCCTCCAAACAGCCTCGAGATAATACTAATTGAAGACAAACCTCGCAAGACCACGCTGGGGTATGGGCTGCACGCGGCAAACGTGACGCCCTTGGCCAAGCGACTCACTTATATACTTTGTTACTTAAGGGAAACAGAAGTAAGTAAAGCTTTATTCACACAGGGTAGCCCGTTCAGCTCTAAGGCTGGTATCCATAGGGTCCCTGTTTCTTAAAAAGAATTTACATCAAGGTTTTCAATTATATATATATATATATATATATGTATGTATATATATGACTAGAATTCTAAAACTACATTTACAGCCTAAGACTACAAAGCCAAAACACGATTAAGACCTAAAATAGTAGATAAAATATCAAAGCTAAGATGAAAAGAAGTGTCTTGCCCGGTGGCAGAACGTTTGAAAGTTTTCACTCTTCACAATCTTTAAAGGGAGTTTATTAAAAAATTCTGCGTAAGCAAAAAGAAACGAGTCATCCTCGGTGTAAAATCCTGACGAGGTTTTCTTTGTTTCATAAGGTATATTCTTGCTGTGCGCTATTCTTTTTCATGTTTTGTTGTCTTTGTTTTACGTCACTCGTGAGCTTCACAGGTTTTTACACCGAGGATGAACTAAAGAAAGGTCCTTTTCCTAACATTTTGTTTTACTTTTGGTAGGGATAACCTCATACTTTGCCTCGTGGAATAGTTGTGAATATTCGAAAATCTGGTAAAATATGATGAAAAGTAACTAGGAACTAATCAGAGAAGACAGAGAAAAGCAAGTTTAGCCCAGTGGTAATAGCGTCTACTGGAAAGGCAATATTGGTAGTACATGGCGGCGACAGGGCTGTTTGGTATCTCGGCAGCTGTCTACTTAACTTCTTTGCTTTATTATGCCAGTAAACCGGCATAAAATGTTTCGACATTGCAGTCTTGCTTGGTACAGAACCTTTGGAAGGATTAAACAAGTGCTGGAAAAGCGACTCCACGGGACAATTAGCTAAAACTGCGCTGAATGAGTTTGCAGCTCGAGCAGTCAACATGGCGGGCAACCATAAAGTCAAACTCTCAAAGCACACCACCTCTACTTTAGCCTATTACCTATGCTTATCGCTACTCTTGTCCAGTGCTAATGTTGAGCGAAACCCTGGTCCTGAATCAATTTCTCAAAATAGAAATTTCAAGTTGAGTACGGTCAAAGGACTAAGAATTTGTCATTTGAATGTGCGAAGTTTTGTCAACAAGATCGATGAGATGCGGATTTTTTGCGAGACCCACCCACCGCACGTTCTGTCCCTGGACGAAACTTGGCTAGATTCACCAATGAGTGACAGTGAAATTCAGCTTCCCGGCTACTCACTTGTACGAAGAACTAAAACCCGCCGAAATGGTTGTGTTCTCATCTACGTTTCCTCGAACCTTGATTACAAGGTTATTCAAGAATTTGAAAATGATCAACTGGATATTCAATGTCTTTGGATGGAAATAACACCTCCAAAATCTAAAGGCTTTATTTTCTGTTCCTGCTATCGCCCGCCGAATGTGGATGACGTATCGACTTACGTTGAGGGCTTAAGAAGCATGTTAACAGTAATGGCTGATCAGGAAAGGGAAATTGTCATTAACGGTGATCTGAATTTCGATCTGAAACAGTCGACCAAACCCGCATCTACAAAAAGCGCTTTATTAACATGACGAAAGAGTTTTCTCTGCGGCAGATTATTCACAATTTCCCTCGCATAACTGAAAATTCAAAGACTCTGATAGATTTATTTTTTACCAGTCGTCCGGATCTATATGTCTCGGGGGTAATACCAGTTGGCTTTAGTGATCACTCTGCGACATATGCCGTCCGTAAACTACATCGTTTAAAACCGCCTCCCCCGAGGATAATTGACACCCGGAGTTTCAAGCGTTTCAATCGTGATGCTTTCATTGAAGATCTAAATAAAGTTCCGTGGTCATTGATAAATTCCTTCGCAGACTCCCATGCCCCAAGAATCCGTGTGCGAGTCAGGGGACATAAGGTACCGTGGCTGACATGCGAGGTGAAACAACTAATGAATGAAAGAGATCACTTTCATAATCTGGCATTGAGGACAAACAATGACCTTCACTAGAGCTCTTACAAGCGCTTACGCAATGTTGTGACTTTGAAGCTCAGAAAAGAGAAACAAAGATATTATTATGAACAATTCCGGGAGACAAGAGGAGATTCCCGTGGGACCTGCAAAAAACCTAAAACAACTACTCGGAAGTGGCTCAAAGAGTAACAGCGCTGATGCTCGTACGGCAAATGAAGCAAATTAAAGACAAGTGTAACACTTTTAGTCGCTTCTTTGTCTCTTATGCCGAAGATTTAAGGTGGATCCACCGATCTAGCGCGCGATCTTTTTCCAAATGGCTGCCGCAAATTGATCGTCCAGAAAAATTTAATCTACGAAAGATCACTGTATCAGAGGTTAGTAAGGCTCTTAAAGATTTAAAATCGAAGAAAGCGACAGGTGTTGATGGTATTCCATCTCGTCTACTAAAGGACGGATCACACGCCCTGGCTTCTCCATTGTCGGTCATTTTCAATTTAACTATCCAACAAAACGTTATCCCTGCTGAATGGAAAGAAGCGAAGGTGACCCCTCTGCATAAATCAGGTTCAGAAGATGACCCTAAAAACTACCGCTCCATATCCGTATTACCAGTAGTAACTAAAGTCCTAGAACGTTTAATCCACAAGCAACTTGCAAGTTTTTTTGACGATCATAACTTGCTCTGTAAATAAAAATCGGTTTTAGAAGAATGCACTCAACTGAAACGGCTGTATCTTATTCCACCGACGAGATTCTCATGAATATGGATAAGGGCTTAGTTACTGGTTCTGTGTTTATTGACCTGGCAAAGGCTTTCGACACAGTTGACCATGACATTTTGCTTAGAAAATTAGACTATTATGGTATATGTAACGAAAGCCTTCGATGGTTTAAGAACTACTTCACGGCAAGAAAGCAGTTCGTGCACATTGATTCTCAATAATCTGAAGAGCTTGCCATAACTTCTGGAGTACCGCAAGGGTCCATCCTCGGACCTTGTTATTCATTGTCTACATTAATGATTTACCCCGTTGTGTCAAACACTGTTCTGTGAATATGTACGCTGACGACACAGTTTTATATCTTGCTGGCCAAACAGTAGACAATCTAACTTTTTACATTAACCAAAATCTTCAGTAAAGGCTGATAGTTTCGAAAGAAACTGTTTGGGGCTGCGTCGGTGGGAGTAACGAAATAATTTGGATATATCAACAAAGTTGAAATGGTAAATTAGCCACCGTAATGATTACAAAAGCTGACGTTTCGAGCGTTAGCCCTTCGTCGGAGCAAATAACCAAATAATTTGGATATATCACTCCGACGAAGGGCTAACGCTCGAAACTTCAGCTTTTGTAATCATTACGGTGGCTAATTTACCATTTCAACTTTGTTGATATATCCAAGATCTTCAGTGTCTATCTGAATGGCTAGAAGACGTACAACAATCTTGTTCTCAATGTTTCAAAAACTGTGTAGTATTTACATCTAAAAGTGTGTAGTATTTACATCTCGAAGGCATAAAGAGCGCGATTGTATTTTAAATCTTAATCTTCTCGGAAATTCCATATCTTGCGAAACTACTTTTAAATACCTAGGCGTGGTGTTCGACAATTTTTGACTTGGAAGGCTCACGTGGACTATGAGTGTAAAAAGGTGGCGTCAACAGTTAGTCATTCTGGGCCGTATTAGAAGTTTCGTCACAAAAGAGGCAGCAACACTTGTTCATAATGCTTTAATTCTCCCCTTATTTGATTACTGTGACATTGCCTGGAGTAACCTTCTACAACAAGATATAGATCGACTACCGCGCTTACAAAAAGATAAGAAGTGTAACTTTGTGCTGTGCAATTCCATCTGCTTTGTTTTGCGATCGCAGTAGAGATATGCAAAGAAACGATCAATTCATCTGGACATTTGGATGCTTGTCCATCTTTAATCGGTGAGCGCGAACCTTAAACCTGTTCAGCAGTTATGGTCATTACGATGGTCGATAGTTACGCTGTGTGGTAGACCTGAAACTTCTCCAGCGGAAATAAGATGGTGACGGCGTAGAATTCGCCTCAGTTTTCTTTTAATAGATAAACAAGCTCATTTTATTTTTAAGAAATTTTTTCTTAATCCTCTGGCTGTAAGTTGGCGGCTACTCGCAACCTGCACTAAAGGTCCGGTCATTCTTTATATCCTGGACGGGGTAGGGGGATGGGATGGAATGGGAAGATTCTAGTTGTGTCAAAATAAAATATATCAAATCCCCCCCCCCCCCTTGTGTGTTTAGTATCATTATGACCCCCCTTCATTGGCAGTCAATTTGCTAAATATCCTCCGTCATACTCTGTTAGCGACGACTGATCGCCGTTCCGTTCCCCTTGAAAACCAACCGATCCCCCAGAATCCTCCAACTGCCCCCCCCATTCCACGACTCCGTCCCAGGCAACAAATAAGGACTGGTCCCCAATAACATAAAAAAGAATACAAGTATGGTAAACGTTTTATCGTTTCGTGCAAAAGAATTTTGAGCATACGGAGTTATTGCCTCTATTTCTAACATCTTGGGTCTCGAAGAGTTGACTAAGACTAACTGAAAATGGTAAATTTCAGTTCCGTGGCGAAGACTAGCTTGGCGCTTTAATTGAAGGTACATACCACTGATCACTATTACTTTATATACATGTTAACGTTAAGTTCTTATAGCTTTTTGAACCAAGTTCATGATAGATTGACAGAATCTATCAGAGAATTGTTTCTCCGTATTGAAAGGTTTTGCCAATAAAAGTCACCAGCTATCTGTTGATTTTCCTCAGTACCTTTTTAAATATTTATCATGAACTTCCCCCTATGATAGTGGGTATCTACTTAAAATAACATGCTAAACATTTTGTGGACACTTCTGGGATCTTTTCTTCGCAATTTATTTATGCAGATTAGGATCAGTATAGCAGGGCTTTGAATTCATTCAAATGTTATTCAACGATATAAAAAAAGAGAATATATTGAGAGGGAATCAGGGCGCGCGTAACTGGGATTTTTCAAAGGAAAGGAGGGTTATGACCTGCGGGCAGACCTATTGCATGACACACGAAGCCCTCTGCATCCTACCCCTTAAGGTCTGCACCCTTCCCCTTAAGGTGTTAAGTCCCACTTGATTATACTTATGTACGCAGGTGGGACAGTTAGATTAAGCTTTATTGTCAAATAACACATCACAGAGACCTGTTCGAGGATCCAACCCGTCGGTGCCTTTCGATGAGGCCATCACTGAGGGAGGCTGTCGTTTCACTCACTACCAGGATCATCAGAGGTGACCACATTCAAAGTTTCCTCACAGTTGAATAAATATTTTATAAATAGATTCCTTATTGCCGTGGGTCTATTCAGAGAAAGACTAATCACAAAGAAGTGGCACACCAGGAGCAGCCGAGTGTGTCAATAATGTTCTTACCACTATTTATTTCATGAAATAAAGAAGCAAAAAAGTTTTTGTCATCTATGCTTCTATCCTCCAAGACACTTCAAATAAGGACAGCCAGGCTGAGATTAGCCAAAATTTTAAGAACATAGTAAAAACATATCCAGGCCGAGAACTTCCTTTATTTTCCTCTTTTATTTTCTGAGAAGTATAATAAATATATCTCATTAGACGTTTTGTTGAGTAGTATCGCTGACTATTTTTACGAGTTGTGCCGTATTATGACGAGCCCGTAGGGCGAGTCAAAACACAAACAAAGAGTAAAAATACTCAGCGATACTACACAACCAAACGTCTAATAAGAGATTTATTATCCAGCACGCCAAATTGTTATTTCAGTGCGGGCGAATTTGGTGGATATTTCTGGAGTACAAATATCGCGTGATATTTGTACTCTACGAAGCACAATTGGATAATAAAAGGTAAAAGAAAAGTAACAGTATGATCTAACAGGACAACTGTTTGTTATATAATTCAAAATAACGGTATATACACATAATAAAGCCCACCAATCTATTTCATTTTAATAAGTCGCGCGCATGGGGATTAAAGCTGCACGGGAAATGTATTGGTGGGGATCGATGGAGCCATAGTAAAAACGAAAAAAGCCAGCAAGGCAGTTCCATTGTAAATAATTTCTGAATTTTGGATGGTTCGTTTAATTAACATAATCGGCTTAAATCCTCCGCCATTTCTGGGTGTTGCAACAGCAGATGGGTTTGAGCACTGTTCGGTTTCTTTTGATCTCTGTCTTCATATATTAGTCATTTCAAGATGAAACAACCTGCAACATATAAATTTTCTCGACGGCAAAAAGTCAACATATCGTAATAAATTAACGGTTACGTGTTTATTCTAAGGATGATGGAAGTTAAAGAATACAGAAGGACATTGACATATAGAACTATATATAATAATATATATTTTAGTATGTTTAAATGAGAATGGCACATATAAAGCAATTGTAGTTAAGCCACAAATTAAACTTTCAATTAAGGAAGTCTAACGACGCTATACGAAGAACACAGTATTTACCTAGAGTTGATTTTTTTAAGGTTCGTGTACTATTCATAGTTCCGATCTGTCAATCAGCAATGCGGAATCAACCAATCAGAAGGAAGCGTGCGGCATGCTGCCATCTTGTCCCACAACTTTTTTGAAAACATAGAGGCGCGAACGGCGGAGTGTCTAGCCCTTCAGACAATTTGGCGAAAATTCCAGACCAGATTTGAAATGAAATGAAATGAAATGAAATGAATTTGCATAATATGGCGGATGGACACGTTTTCCTAGCTCCGAAGGCTGATCGCTTTATCTCCAGGCCGCGGCTTGTTAGGACCAGTTCCTTGCCTGATTTGAGTAAAGTACATACTGACTCAACTCTGGTAGTCGCTGATCAGATTAATAACAAGAATATGTCTACTTCTGTACCCGAATACGGTTCGCTTTCCTCGTCCTTTGAAATGAGCGAAATGGCTGCTATCAAGAA